>NC_050574.1:296202013-296427013 GCF_011100635.1 Trichosurus vulpecula | reverse complement strand
CATGTGGAATAAGTATTTAAAAAAAATACAAAATACTGAATAAAAATGAATGCTAGAGTAAACAAACAAATAAAATTATATTAATAAATGAATTAATGGATGAAAAGTTAATCAGCAATTTTAGTGAAATTCTCATATTGGGAAATGTATGGACAATGAGAAGTGGGAGACAGGTGAGCCTATGAGAATAAGTTGTATCCACACCGATTAAGTAAAATTAATCATATGGACAAACTACTAATTTTTCAAAGGAAGCTGAAATTAATATTAACAATATTGACTATTAATTAGCATTTATATTATACTTTAGATTTGCAGAGTTCTTTTATATAAATTTTTATTTGATATTATAAAAAATCCTGCATTTAATTGATAAATATAAAGTTAAAATACATTAAGAAAAGGGGTAGAGCCAGATGGTGGAGTAAAAGCAGGGACTTCCTTGACCTCTCTCACAAGCTACTCCCAGTACCTCTAAAAATAACTCTAAACAAATTCTAAAGCAGCAAAGCCCATGAAATGACAGAGTGAAATAAATTCCCAGACCAAAACAACCTGAAAGGTCAACAGGAAAGGTCTTTTGCACCAGTCTGTGTAGCCCAATGCAAAAAAAGGCCAGCACAGATGGGGCTCCAGTAAACCTGGAGCAGGCCTCAGGTGACTAAATCATTGCAGCAGTGTTGGTTTTTAGACTTCTCAACCTACAAACACCAAAGATGGTAAGAAGGTAAGTTAGAACATTCTGTCACATCTGGCTGAGAGAGGAGTGTGGTCCAGACTCAGCCCTGGGCATCGGCAATAGCAGGAGAGGTGGTGGCTGCTTCTGGAGTTCTCGGCCCACAGACGGGGGGGGGGTGGTGGATCAAGCAACTGATCAGAGGGAGATTGCAGGGATGGGATCTCTCTGCTAGCACTGAGGCATGATTCTCTTGCTTTGCCCATGCTTGGATCTGGGTCACAGTGCTGGGTGGCTGTCCTGGGGTGAGGAGGAATGTTGGTGTGGTGGTGCTTGTGCCTGCAGTAGAGAAGGAATGTTCTTCCGAGTTCCAAGGCAGAAAATCATGGTTACTCACAGACCAGAGCACAGGCCAGGAAAGGAGTAAACACCTCTCCTTTGATGATACTAACTTGGAAAAACTGAAAATTTAGAGGTCCCTGGATATATCTCTGAAAACAGCAGAATAAACCTGCTAACACTTGGGACAGTACACCCTACACACTGGAAGCAGATTCTTACCTTAACAAAGAGTTAAAAAGCCATTTAATTAGCTGCAAAAATGAGCAAACAGTGGGGAAAACCTCAGACTATAGAATCTAACTTTGGAACAAAGAAGATCAAAACACACAACCAGAAGAAGATAACAAAGTCAAAGCTCTTCCATCCAAAACCTCCAAGATGAATATGAATTGCTCTCAGGCCATGGAAGAACTCAAAAAGCATTTTGAATATGTATGTGTATATGTATATGTGTTTATATGTATATATGCATATATTTGTGTGTATATGTATATATGTACACACACATATATACATATACATCCATATATACTGCATTTAACCTATGACTTTTAAAATATATATATGTATGTATGTATGTATGTATGTATGTATATTAGTTTTGGTGCTCTTTTCCCCTTTTTAAAAATCTTTATCCTTAAATTTTTATCTTTATCTTTTTAAAATCTTTAAGAAACCAGCAAAAGAAAGGTGACTTTACTGTTGTCTCTGTTTCACCCTTAAATTTTATTTTCTCAAGATTGGTTAATTGAAAATTGTTTCTCTGCTATTTTAAGTTTTACTGAATTGTTATTTTTAATGATTAAGTGATTATTTTGAAAAAGAAAAAAGTAATATTGTATCTTGAGATGATCATGATGAGGGCAAGAGGCCCTGTGGACAATTTCCTAGATGAAATTCCACTAAAAGTGACACTATGTTCTAGAATGGCAATCAACAGATTTTCTGGCTTAGAGTATTTGTATTTGTGGAATCTATTTCTGAGCTTTATTTTCTTAGGTTGCTAAGTCTGTAGAAAAAGAAGTCATGTGGAATGAAGATTGTTGCCCTAGATTAAAATGCCTAGGAACTAATCTCAACTTCCATCCTATGGATAATTTGCTCCCCACCCCTGGATTATCTCACTCTAGAAGCACAATAAGGGAGTAAGGAAGTAGAAACTTCAAGAATAGGTCACACTCTAAATTAGTCATCAGGGAACAGAGATAGACATGCTGAGAATGAATCAATTGTATCCTCTTCCACTCATAATCAAAGAGAGGGGTGAAAAGCAAAACAAACAAAAACCTCTACAGTGAAATCTTTGGAGCAGTTATGAGATAGTTATAATACACATACACAAATTATGTAAGAGATAGTATCTTTTGGATATGTTATAGGAGAAGGGATTTATGTCATTTGTGTGATGTAAAAGCAAACAAATAATATTTATGTAGAATAATAGTGAAGACTTGTCTCTCCAAAGAGCCATAGTTTAATCATTAATCTTTAAGGACAGTGTGAAGGTACTTGGGAAATTAGAATCTAAGTGAATAGTTTGCCTAATATGCAAGTGAATTTTCCAAACCAGATTTGTTTCCTAGGGGTAAATAATTTATATCATTTATTTAGTAGAATGATCGCTTCTCTCCTCAAAGGGAGATATGCTGCCCACAGAACTAAACAAAACTTTTTTTCATGAACTATCATGCCAGTAAAAGCCAAAAATGAGTTTTTTAGCCATTCCTGGCAGAAATAAATAGCCAAAGAAATAAAATAATAGGGAAGGAAAAAGTAACTGACATGTAAGTGTTCTCCCTTTGACTTTGCTATAAATATCAACATAGCATTTCAAAACATTTCAAAAAGAATCATTCTGACTCACAGACACACCAGCCATTAGGCCAACATATTTTATTTCATCATATATAAAGAAATGAAACTGATTAAACTACTTTTACCACAATAATTCCTCCCTTCCGTTCCATTTCCGTATATCAAGGAATCTTTCGTCTCATTCCTAAGCATGATCACAAACAGTAACTGCTTATCTGCTCTAGTAATGAAGCTTTGAGTATAGTACCTCCTATTTATAGCATCGTCTCTGGGAATCATTTTAACTCAAAATACAGAACCATGTTCCTGGGATTAAAGGAGCTATAATAGAAGAAGAAGACAGTTTCATCTTTTTAGGAAATTACTACACTAAGAGAAAAAAAGGAAGGAAATATATATTCATGAATGTTTATATTAACTCTGCTGTTTCACTTCATACCAAGAATATTGGTAAATAGTACATAGGGAATTATCAATGTGAAAGACATATTAATGCATTTTTGGCAGAACTGTGAATTGGCTCAAGTATTCTGGATAGCAATTTGAAAATTAAATAAAATAATTTAAATAAAAAGGCTGGAATGTCAATTCATTTTGAACCAGTGATGTCACTGCTAGGCAAATACCTCAAGAAGGAATATAATGAAATTAAAGTTATCATATAAAACCAAAATATTTATAGCAGCACTTTTTTCCCTAGAATCAAAGAACTAGAAACCAGGTAGATTCCCCTAAACTGAGGAATGGTAAATCAATTATAAATTGATGAACATGACGGAATATTGCTGGGCTAGAAGGTGTGATGCATCATGAAAGACATGACTGAATGTAAAAAGAAGTGGGAAGAACCAGGAAAATGCAATGTACAATGCCTACCAAACTGCAAATGAAAAGAATAACAACAGCAAAACAACAAAAACTGAATGCTGTGAAAACAAGACCAAGCTCATCTCCAAAGATTATCTATATGCATAATTGAAATAAATGAATACAATTGAAGAGTCATGGAAACAAAGATATGATGTCCCCTAAATCAAATTCATGGACCTCTTGAATCAATCCATAAAAATATGGTTATAAACCCCTTATTTACTAGATTTTAACTTTTTTCAGTTTTTTCTTTTTCCTTGTATCAGGAGACAGCTTTCTGAATCTCACTCCTTATTTTTGCTCACACAGGTTTTCTCTGTCTCTCTGTATTTCTGACTTTGTCTCTCTCCAAATGTAGGCATAAATAAATGCATATAGGCATTGATAAACATTTACATATATATATATATATATATATATATATGTGTGTGTGTGTGTGTGTATGTGTGTGAGCATGTGTTATATCTGTATATGTGTGTGTTTGTTGGTCAGTCATTTTTCAATCATGCCTGACTCTTAGTGACCCCATTTAAGGTTTTCATGGTCAAGACACCAGAGTGGCTTTTCATTTCCTTTTCCAGCTCATTTTATAGATGAGAAAGCTGAGACAAGTAAGGTTAAATGACTTGCCCAGAGTCACTTAACTAGTCAGTACCTAAAGGCACATTTGAACTCAGGACTCCACCTACCACACTACTTAGCTACATATGTGTATATACACACAGTCACATATACATACATATATATGTATTTAAATGCATAGATGTGTATACAAGTGTGTACACTTTTGCAAATAAACACTGTCTAGCTGTGCAATTTTGAGTTAATTGACCTCTTTTTGCTTCTTTCTCCTTATGTAAAGTTGAAGATGTACCATTAGATGAGATCCAATATCCCCCCTGGTTGGAATGTTTAATGATTATGTCATTCAAAGATAAGTGAATCCACCAGCCACATATGAGATGAAGAGATTTTGATGTTTATTTTTGCACAAATGACAAATGACAATAATTCAGAAAACACATTTTCTTTCAACATAAGTAGAGAAAAATGCCTGAGTTGATAAACAATTTCCTAAAGTTTGTCATATGCTGTTATTTTTAGAATATATTGTAGGTAGCTTTCTTTAATATCATGTAAAAAGTGTAGACATCAAGTGGGGTAAAAAGATCAAAAGGAAAAGAAAATCATAGATGAAAAAGTCATGTTATTATTGTACAGTTTTCATAAATTTGTAATTTATTTCATGATCTAAATAGTACTAAAGTTTAGCTCTCAGGGGATTCCCAAAAAAATATTTTCCTCATAGTGCAATGTAGTATTATTAATAGTAGTGTTGATATTGCATTTTTAATATCTTTTGCAAAATACTTTATACATTTTCTCATTTAATCATCACAAGAACCCTTTGAGGTAGGTGTAATTATTATTCCCATTAGACAGTTGAAAAAAAAAACAGACTGAAAGAGTTTAGGTGATTTGCCCAGGGCCATACAACTACTAAGATTCTGAAATAAGTATTGAATTCAGGATTTCAAAGCTCTAGATTCAATCCACTGTGATTTAGTGAAAAGCTTTTCCATCTTGATCTCTTTCTCTTACCACGTTTGCATCTGTTAGCATTCACTGAAACATAGCTACATTCCCATATTACTCTCTCTACACCCATATTATTTAATACTTTCTATACCTCATTATCTTATCTCTCAATGACCTGATCCTTGAGATGCAATAGGAATACATACTCCATTGTAATTTCTAGACAATGACCTTACTAACTTCTATTAGCAATCTTTCCGACTTTTATATCCCATCAGTCAAAGGTGGGTTTTTGTTTGTTTGACCTTATCACCTGTCTCTAACCATGCTTCAGCTCTGTATGACTCCCAATATATACATCTTCTGCTCCTACTCATGATTGTTCCTAGAAGTGTCACAATGTTGCCGAATGGGTATACAAGACAACTATATAATTTCAACTTGAACCTCACTGAAGGCAGCAAGGCAGTCCTATTATATTTTTTTTTCCTAATCCCCTATATCACACTTCACAAAAGCTATTTCAATCTCTCTCTTCCATTCTCAAGCCTCCCAGACTTTCCCTAAACCCTTAGCTGAGAAATTTAACCTCCTACTTTACTGGAAAAATGAATATCATTCAATGACAGTTCTCTTTTCTCCAGTTCTCTTCGTCTCAAAGCATTCTGACATCATCACCTACTCCTTCTACATTATTCCTAGTGTTTGATAAAGAGATGGCCCTTTTCCTTGCCAGGGCCAGCCCCATTTCTTATTCTCTTGTTCCTGTTACTGACATCATCTTTGACAGATGCATACTTAATCATCCCCACTATCTCTCTCTCTTTTTATTTTTTTTTAATTTTTAAATTTTATTTTTAATTTATGGAATAAAGCATTTCCATAACAGTACAATAAAAAAATGTGATTGGACGTAAAACTGCAAATCTAATATGGCACAACTTGCTATTCCTTTCAAATAACAAAATTATCATGTAAATTTATTCTTTTCTTCCTTTCTTTTTCCCCTGCCCTAGAGATGGCTACCATCACACACACACACACACACACATACACACACACACACACACTGATACACACATACACATAAAATTATACACACTTCTATTTATCAATTCTTTTGGATGCAAACAGAATCTTCATACGTCACTTATAGGTAATTTGGGTATTTATAATAGTAAAAATAACCTTCCCACTCAAAGTCATTCTTAAAACAATATTGCTGTTACTGTATGCAATGTTCTCTTGGTTCTGTTCATTTCACTCTTCACCTTATTTTCCCTGAAATCTTTGGGCTCTTCATTTCTTATAGCACAGTAATATTCCATCACAATAATATACCATAACTTGTTCAGCCATTCCCAAAATGATGGACATCTCAGCAATTTCCAGTTCTTTGGCACCAAAAAGAGAGCTGCTTTATACATTTTAGAACATACAGGTTCTTTTCCTTTTTCTTTCATTGCCTTTAAAAATACACCAAGTAGTGGTATTGCTCGTTCAAAGGGTATAATCACTTTAATAAATCTTTGGACATAATTCCATATTGTTTTCCAAAATGTCTGGACTAGTTCACAATTCCACCAAAAAGGAATTAGTGCTCCAATTTTTCCATATCCCTTCCAACATTTGTCATGTTTGTCTTCTATTATTTGTGACAGTCTGGCAGATATAAAATGATATCCCAAAGTTGTTTTAATTAGGATTTCTCTAATCAATTATGATTCAGATAATTTTTATGAGAATATAAATTGTTCTGATTTCTGCATTGGAAAACTGCCTATTCATATCCTTTGTCCATTTATCAACTGGGGAATGACTCGTACTCTTATAGATTTGAGAAAGTTCTTTATATATTTGAGATATGAGACCTTTGTCTGACAAACTGTTTATAGAAAATTTTTCCTAATTTTCTGCTTTCCCTATGAACTTGGCTACATTTATTTTATTTGCAAAAAGCTTTTTTAATTTAATATGATCAAAATTATCGATTTTACATCTAACTTTGCTCTCTCTCTCTCATTCATAAATTGTTAACCTGTCCATAAATCTGATAAGTAATATGTTCTATGTTCTTCTAATTTTCATATAAAATCTCTCTTTCTATCTAGGTCATGTATCCATTTTGACCTTATCTTGGCAAAAGATGTAAGATACTGGTCTATGCCCAGTTTCTGCCATACTACCTTCGAGTTTTTCTGAAAAAAAATTACCAAATAATGAATTCATATTCTAAAATCTTGTCTTTGCACCTTTCAAATACAAGGTTATTGTGTTATCTGCTGCTGAAAATTGTATGTCTATTCTATTCTTTTGAGCTACCATTCTATTCCTTAAGCAGTACCAGATAGTTTCGATAATTACTGCCTTATAATACAGTTTAAGATCTGGTGCTGCTAAACCTCCTTCATTTACACTTTTTTTCATTATTTCCTTTGATACTCTTGAATTTTGTTTTTCCAAATGAATTTGGCTATATATATATTTTTTTCTAATTCACATTCAACATTATAATTATTATTTATTAGTTTCTCTCCATCTTAGTTTACTCACCATTTTCCTTCCCAGCCTTTTACCTTATCTTCTCTCTTCACCCTCTCATTCCTTATTTTAGCCACCCCTCTAAAAATCCCTCCCTTATCTATCACATCCTAATCTTAATCTATATCATCTTTAAAATGTCCCTTCCTCCCCCTCTTCCCCCAGTTTTCTCATCTCTCTAGAAGTTCAGAAGACTTCTAAACCTCTTCAGATACATACGTTCTTTCCTCTTCAACCCAGATGACAGTTAGGTTCTAATATTAGAAGCCCTTCACCCCCACCTGCTTCTTCTTCCCTACTATCTCTCAACTATTTTTTCTACTCTGTATTGGTTCTCTCTCTAGTGAGGAAAATTTGAAAATAGTCTCTCCCATTATGAAAAACCTTACATTAAATTGTAACCATCCCCTCAAACTATCATCCAATATCTCATATCTCACTTTTTCAACCAAATTACTTGAATAAAACAAGGTTGAATGGATCATAAAACTGGAAGGCACTTCAGATCCAATGTAGTTGATTCCCACTCACTTTACACAAGAGGAAACTGAAGCCTAGGAACATTGAGTAATGACCTTTCTCAATGTCACTGAGGTAGAGGCACGATTTGTACACAGAGCTATGTTTTGTACAAAGTTGCTATGAACCCTGAGTCAGCATTCATGCAATTGTTAAACACTACTGGTCCCAAACTGTCTAAATCCACTACCTCTAAATCCTCTATTCTTAATAATGCTTCAACATTTTAAATGTGGTTTTTGAACTCATCAATCAACATTAACATCTGTTTGTTGTTTAGTCATTCTCAGATGTGTCCAACCTTCTGTGACCCATTTTGGGGTTTTCTCAGCAAAGATATGGCAAAGATGCTGGAGAGATTTAACATTTCCTTCTCCAGTGGATTAAGGCATATAGAGTTTAAATGACTTGCCCAGAGTCACAAGCCTATAAATATCTGAGGCTGGATTTTAATTTAGGTCTTTCTGATTACAGGGCCAGCACTCCATCCACTGAGACACCTAGCTGTCTCCTATCAATTTCAAAGTTACAAAACTATAAACGCTCATTGATAAAAATAATTTTTCCCAAAGACTTAAAATTTTAGTGAGTGACACCAAAAGAACATTGTGTACAGTAACAGTAGTGTTATTTTACTATTATCATTTATTTATTTATTAATTCACTTTGTTTGCAACATTCACTTTTATAAGATTTTGAATTTCAAATCTCTCCCCACCCCCACCCCCGCTCCACCCGCTCCAAGATGGCATAGGCTATACACATAGAATCATACTAAATGTATTTCCACATTAGTCATGTTGCGAAAGAATCAGAACAAAAGGGAAAATCAATGAGAAAAAAAAAGGATGCTTTTATCTGCATTCAGACTCCATAGTTCTTTCTCTGGATGTGGATAATATAATCTGTCATGAATCTTTTGGAATTATCTTAGATCAATGTATTGCTGAGAACAGCTAAGTCTATCAAAGTTGGTCATTGCACAATGTTACTGTTACTGTGTACAATGTTCTCCTGGTTCTACTCACTTCATTCAACATCAGTTCATAGCAGTCTTTCCAGGTTTTTCTGAAATCTGCCTTCATTTCTTATTGCACAATAGTATTCCATTATATTCATATACCACACCTTGTTCAACCATTCGCCAATTCATGGGCATCCCCTCAATTTCTAACAATTTGCCACCACAAAAAGGGCTGCTACAAATATTTTTGAACATGAAGGTACTTTTACCTTTCTTATGATCTCCTTGGGATGTAAGACCTAACAATGGTATTTCTGGATCAAAGGGTATGCACAGTTTGGTTGTCATTTGGGCATAGTTACAAATTACTCTCCAGAATGGTTGGATCAGGGTGCGGACCCAGGATGGCATAATGAAAGTGGCAAGGTTCTACCAAAAATTCCTTCAAGTACTTCTAAGAAGTGAATTTGAACCAATTTTAGAATGGCAGAATTTACTAGGAGACAGAGTATAGCACGTTATAGCCCAGGACAGCTTGGAAGGTCAACAGGAAGGACCTGTTGTACCAGGGTGGGAGAGCACAGATCATGCAAGCTGCACCAGCACAGACTCAGCCATAGTGGAGCAGGAGTGGGCCCTGGTGGACTGAATCACCAGCTGTAGTGGTAAATCACTAACCTCTCATCTCATAACTCTGTTAGAGCTAGGTGAGAGAAGAAGAGGGCCAGTGGCAGTGGCAACAGTTACTCCTAGGGCTATCAGCCCACAGTCAAAATGTTTGAAAGTTATCTACTTGAAGTTCTGGGAGCCAAGACGGTGGTAAGGAGTTCACCAGCAGCTGTGCCTACCCAGGCTCTAGTGTAGCTCTGGGGAAGGAGGGGACCTCCAGTGACCAGACCACCCCTCCCCCACACCTCACATTGCAAGCTTCAGTGTAACCCCTGGGAAACTTGGAAAGACTTCATTTGGCCTTGGTCTTGGCACACACCAGCCAGCTCCAGGCCAGCACCAGGTAAGCTGCAACATTATATAGCTTCTAGCTGACAGAAGCAGGGGCCACAGCACACAAAGCCAGTAACAAGGACCCTAGCACATAGAACAACAGGCATGGGATAGACCTCCCTGTGCCCCAGGAAGCAGAGATCCACTTTAAAAGCCAGGAAAAAAGGCAACCACCATGAACAAGAAGCAAACTAGAAGAGTAAAGACCGTAGAATCTAACCACAGGGACAGGGAAGATCGAGATACAAATTCAGAAGGGGAAAGCATTGACACTATGCCCATATGTGAAACCTCAAAAGGGAACATGAATTGGTCTTGAGCCCAAAAAGCATAATTGGAAGAGCTCATGAAGGAATTTAAGAGTGAAATTAGAGAGGTAGAAGAAAAATTGATGAATTATTTTAAATATACAATTGACAAAATGAAAATAAAATCACTCAAGAGAACAACTCCTTAAAAAGAAAATTGGCCAAATGGATGAGGATGTAGAAGACCCATCTGGAGAAAACAACTCCTTAAAAGGAAAAAAAAATATTGGCCAAAGGGAGAAAGAGGTAAGAAAGCTAACTAAAGAAAACAATTCCCTAAAATTAGAATTGGGCAAGTATAAGCTAATGACTCTATGAGGCATCAAGAATCACACAAATAAAATCTAAAGAATGAAGAGCGGAAGAAAATGTTAAATATCTCTTTGGAAAAACAACTCACCTGGAAACTAGATCCAGGAGAGAAAATATAAGACTTATTGGTCTACTGGAAAGTCATGATGAAAAAAAGAACCTGGACAGTATTTTCCAAGAAATCATGCAGAAAAATTACTCTGAGATCCCACAACCAGAAGGCAAAATAGTCATTGAAAGAATCCACCAATCACCTCCTGAAAGACACCTCAAATTGAAGATGCCAAGGAATACTGTAGCCAAATTCCAGAATTATCAGGTCAAGAAGAAAATGGTATAAGCAGCCATAAAAAATCAAATATTGAGGAACTACAGTCAGGGCCACACAGGACATTGCAGCTTCTATATTAAGAGATCAGAGTGATTGGAGTATGACATTTTGTAAGGTAAAGGAGCTTGGACTACAACCAAGGATCAAATGCCCAGCAATACTGAGCATAAACTTTCAGGCAAGGAGGTGGACATTCAATGAAATAAGGGCTTTCCAGACCTTCCTGATGAGAAGTCCAAAGCTCAATGGAAAATTTGATCTTCAAATAGAAGTGTCATGAGAAACAAAAAAGCTAAATAGGAAAAAACATTATTCAATAAGGGCAAAGCTGTTTACATCCATATATGGGAAGATGAAACTTGTTAACCTTGAGAATTGTATATTTATGATGACCATTAAAAGGGATATACATAGATAGAGGATATGGGTATAAATTAACTGATGTGATGATAAAAAGCCTCATTAGTGGAAGCAAAGGGATTGCAATGGGAGAAGAGGAAAGGAGGAGGCAAAAAAGGATAAATTACATCACATGAAGAGGCACAAAAACATATTATAGTAGAGGTAAAGAAGGGAGGAAGATGAGCATTGTTTGAGCTTTACTAAAATTGGATTTGGTTCAAGGAAGAAATAACATGCTCATTTAAGTATAGAAATCTAACTTGCCATACAGGAAGTAGGGGAGAAAGGTGGAAAGAAAAGGGGACAGGTTAGCAGGGACAGAGGTAGGAGTAAGGGAAAAAGGAAAGAAAAAGGAGGGAGCTGATAGAAGGGAGGGAAGATTGAGGGAGGTGGTGATCAAAAGTAAAAATCTTTTGAGGATTCTAAGAGAGAAATAAAAGCATAAACAGAGGGGAGAATATGATGGAGAGAAAGACAAAGATAGTAATCATAACTGTGAATGGAATGAACTCTCCCATAAAACAGAGCAAATAACAGAATGGATTAAAACCCCTACAATATATTGTTTACAATAAACCCATTTGAAACAGGGTTAGACACACAGGGTAAAGATAAAAGGCTGGAGAAGAATATGTTATGCTTAAGCTAAAGTAAAAAAAAATCAGGGTTGCAATCCTAATCTCAGACAAAGCAAAAGCAAAAATAGATTTAATCAAAAGAGATGAGGAAGGAAACTACATTCTGCTAAAATATACCATAGACAATGAAGTAATATCATTACTAAACATATATGCACCAAGTGGTATAGAATCTAAATTCTTAGAGGAGATGTTAAAGGAGTTACAGAAAGAAATATACAGAAAAACTATACTAGTGGGGACCTCAACCTCCCCTTCTCTGAACCTGATAAATATAACCTCAAAATAAACAAGAAAGAAGTTTAAGGAGGTGAATAGAATTTTCGAAAAGGTAGATATGACAGACATCTGGAGAAAACTGAAAGTGGATAGAAAGAAAAATACCTTCTTCTCAGCAGTACATGGCATATACACCAAAATTGACCATGTACTAGGGCATAAAAACTTCACAATACAGTGCAGAAAGGCAGAAATATTCAATGAATCCTTTTCAGATCAACATGCAATAAAATATATATAATAAAGGACCATGGAAAGATAGGTTAAAATTCATTGGAAACTAAATAATCTAATCCTAAAGGATGAGTGGGTCTAACAACAAATCATACAAACAACAAATAACTTCATTCAAGAGAATGCCAATAACGAAACAACATACCAAAACTTATGGGATGCAGTGAAAGCAGTTCTTAGGGGAAATTTTATATCTCTGAATGTTTACATGAATAAAATAGGGAAAGAGGAGATGAATGAATTGGGCATGCAACTGAAGAAAAAACTAGAAAAATAACAAAATTGAAAACATCCAATTAAATACCAAATTAGAAATAGTGAAAACCAAAGCAGAGATTAATAAAATTGAAATTAAGAAAACTACTGAACTAATAAATCAAACTAAGAGCTGGTTAAAAATAATAAAACTGATAAACCTCTGGTCAATTTGATTTTAAAAAGGAAGAAAATCAAATTACCAATATCAAAAATGAAAAGGTTGAATTCACCTCCAATGAAGAAGAAATTAAAACAATAATTAGTAATTATTTTGTCCAACTCTATGCCCACAAATTTGATATTCTTAGCGAAATGGATGGATATTTCCAAAAATATAAATTGCACAGATTTACAAAAGAGGAAGCAAACTACTTAAACAACCCCATCTCAGAAGAAATTAAAAGGCCATCAGTGAACTCCCTCAGAGAAAATGTGGAGGGCCAGATGGATTTACAAGTGAATTCTATCAAACATTTAAGGAACAATTAATTCCAATACTATACAGACTGTTTGGGAAAATAGGTGAAGGAGTCCTACCAAATTGTTTTTATGATGCAAATATGGTACAGACACCTAAACCAGGAGGAGCCAAAATAGAGAAAGAAAATTATAGGACAATTTTCATAATGAATATAGATGCCAAAAATTTAAATAAAACATTAGCAAACAGATTATAGCAACTTATCTCAAGAATAATACACCACGAGCTGGTAGAATTTATTCCAGGAATGCAAGGCTGGTACAATATTAGGAAAACTATCAGCATCATTGAGCATATCAAAAACAAAACTAGTAGAAAACATGTGATTATCTCAATAGATGCAGAAAAAGCTTTTGACAAAATACAATACCCATTCCTATTAAAAACACTAGAAAGCATAGGAGTAAATGGAGTCTTCCTTAAAATGATAAATAGCATCTACCTAAAACCACCAGCAAGTTTTATAAGTAATGAGGATAAGCAAGAAGCATTTCCAATAAGATGGGGGGATGAGGGTGAAACAAGTTTGTCCATTATCACCCCCATTATTCAATTTGGTACTAGAAATGTTAACTTTAGCAATAAGAGAAAAATAAATTGAATGAATCAGAATAGGCAAAGAAGAAACTAAGGTGTCACTGTTTGCAGGTGATATGATGATATACTTACAGAATCCTAGGGACTCAAGTGAAAAACTACTTGAAATAGTAAATAGCTTTAGCAAAGTTGCGGAATATAAAATGAATTCACATAAATTTTTGGCATTCCTATATATTTCTAACAAAGCCCAAGAACAAGAGATAAAAAGAGAAATTCCATTTCAAGTTACTGTAGAGATTATAAAATATTTGGGGGTCTACCTGCCAAAACAAACCCAGGAACTACAGAATGGTTGAATCAGTTCACAACTCTGCCAACAGCACATCAGTAACTCAACTTTCCCATATCCTCTTCAGTATTTAACATTTTCCATTTTTGTCATATTAGGCAATCTGATAGGTGTGAGGTGGTACCTCAGAGTTGTTTTGATTTCATTTCTCTAATTAATAGTGATTTAAAGCACTTCTTTGTATGCTTTTAGATATCCTTGATTTCTTCATCTAAAAATGGCCTTTTCTTATCTTTTCTTATCCTTTGAGTATTTATCAATTAGGGAATGGCCTCCTAATGAGGCCTTTGTTAGACACATTTGCTGTAAAGATTGTTTCCCAGATTTCTGCTTTCCTTCTAATATTGGTTGCACAGATTTTGTTATTCAAAAGCTTTTCAAATTAATATAATTGAATTATCTATTTTACGTTTTGTAGTGCTCTCTAGCTCTTGTTTGGTCATAGATTCTGCAGCTCCCCATAGGTCTGAAAGGTAGCCCTTTATGTCTAAGTCATGCACCCATTTTGACCTTATCTTTCTGTATGGTGTGAGATGTTGGCCTAGATTATGTCCTATTGTTTTTCCAATTTCCCCAGCAGTTGTTGTCAAATAGTGAGTTCTGATTTCAAAAGCTGCAGTGTTTGGGTTTATTAAACACTAGCTTACTATGTTCACTGACTACTATGTTTTGTGTGCCTCATCTTTTCAACTGATCCTCCATTCTACTTCTTAGCCAGTACCAGATAGTTTTTATGATTACTGCTTTATAGCATAGTTTGAGACCTGGTATTGCTAGATTATCATCCATTGTATTTTTTTCATTAATTCCCTTAACATTCTAATCTTGATGTTTTGTTCTCCCAGATGAATTTTGTTGTTACTTTTTCAAGCTCCATCTGATACTTTTTTGGTACTTTGATTCACATGGCACTGAATAAGTAAATTAGTTTAGGTAGATTTGTCACTTTTATTATATTGGTTCAGCCAACCTATGGGCAAGTGATATTTTTCTAAGTGTTTAGATCTGACCTAATTTATGTGAAAAGTATTTTGTAAATTTTTAAGCTAATTCAATGACATGGAAACCAGCTTCAAGGGAAATGAAATGGTTTATCCGTGGCCACAAAATCTGGTGAGTAACTGAACCAGAGAAACTGTGTCTGAGCTTTGTCATTTATTTATCTGTGTGACCTTGGCCAAGTCACATTTAAGCACTTTTGGCCTCCTTTCATCTTTTTAAAAATCATAATGAACAATTGTGTCTTTCAGTTCAAATATATAATTTCATTATCCTTTGCCTTATTCCCTGATGTTCTATTTTCAAGTCTACTGTCTCAAACCCTTTCATATTAATAATTTTATTTATATATTATTACTACTACTGTAATTATAATGAAAGCAAAATTGTTGGCTGTCACTTATTTTTCATTTTTATTATGAAAAGCAATACATATAATATCTATAAGATTATTTAAATTCACTTTTCTTCATAGCCTTCATAGCCTTAGATTAAGGACTCTCATCTCTGACACCTCCTATAGAATTAATGGAGAAAATTCCTAAGTGCATGCCTATTCTATTAACCTGTAGGAAACTGTGATCTCTCTAAGTAATTAAACTAATCCTATATTGTTGCTAAGGATAGTGACTGGAAAACAACTGGGATGTCCTACCAGTTCTTAGACATTTGAGAAAGGTATCCAACCATAATATAGAAAAGTAGAAGGACATCAGAGGTGGAGTGCAGTTTCAGTCTTTCTACCTGCAAAAAAGAACAATGTCATTGGCTTTCATGCAGGTAAAGTCCAAGAGCTAACTTCCAGGTCAGATTGGGTATAAAACAATCAACTCCTGGATGAGTTACTTTTTGTATACAAAAGCAATGGCACCTAAAGCTGATTTGATCAGCCACAAAGAGTGAAAGATCTACAGTCTAGGAAATTAAATTTAAAACTATGACCTCATCAAAGAAAACTTGTCAAGTAAGGTAGACTGACAGTAATTATCATCTATCACTTTTAGCATAGAGGTATATTGAGAAAAATATCAGTCTTCATAATGCTCAAAACAATACATGGCTAGGGGAATACCAAGAAAGATACGTTCTAAAAACCTAGCAAAGATCTACAGATGAGAAAATGCAAGTGTAGTGTTCCCTGTGTGCCCTGTTTTGGTGCATGTGGGATGGAGCTTTCCTTTCCATACACATCTTCAGAAAGGGCAAAGCATCCTTCCTGTTCACCATGATGATTCAGTTGTTTGGTAATGAAAAAAAATCATAATTTGGCTGCTAAACCTTAGAACTACAAATATATACTAAATTGGGAAATGTTTCTTTTAAAAACACTTCTTTCTTGACAGCCTTTTAATTAATGATAATGATAGACAGTTATCATTTAAATAGCATTTTAGTGTTTGCAAAGAGATTTACAAGCACTATCTCATTTGGTCCTTACTTCAGCTTTGTGAGGGAGCTGCTTTTATTTTCCCCACTTCACAGATGAGGGAACTAAGGCTGAGAGAGAATAATTTGTTTGAGGTCATACATCTAGATAAGAGTCTGAAGCAGGATTCTAACTCATGTGTTCTTGACTCTGGCAAGTCCGAAACTCTAAAGATCTGCCCATCCAGCTGCCTTGAAGTATAAGGGCCATTATCTGAGCTCTCTGGTATATAGGATGAAGGATGTATCTACCTGGCAGCAAGCTGTGAGCTCATACACTGGGGCTTCCTCTATTTCATGTCTATTCCTTTTGGTAAAGGACCTTGTGAAATTTAAAAAGACAAATCCTATACTTCCCTGTCCCAGAAACCCACATGCCAGGATAGTGTCAACCAGAACAGGTACAGTGGCAGTAGCGTCATAGGTAGTTTTGCTCAAAGGTAAAGAACCGCGGGTGGTGGTAGAGAAATGGGAAGGAGGGAGAGGGATAGGAAACAAAGAAGGAAGAAGAGAGTGAGAAGGAAAGGGAGATGGGGGGAAGACGGATTAGAAAAGAGGGGAAGAGAAAGAGGTAGAGCACTAAAAAGTAGCCCATTTAATGTTTTTCAGCCCATATTCACGTAGGCAAAATGTAAAGGAGCTAAGCAGCATCTGTTTCCAAAGAAATTGCTTGTAATAGCTTTTCAATTTATTCTACTCATTCTAATATATGTTTATTGCTTAGCATACTGACAATTATTAAGTAATGGTTAATTAATGATTATTAATAATAAACAATGTTTTTTTTTAAATTTTCTTTCTTTTTTGCTTTGAAGATAAAGCCGCAAGTTCCAAACTTGTTTCATGCTCATACTCTAGGCTTTATTTTTATTCCCTCTCTCCCTTTTCCCTAGAGAGCAACCTTGAAAGTAAAACAAAAACAATAGAATTTTCCCTCAGGATTCTAAGGTTAAGACAGAGTTGAAGCACTTGGCAGCTTTATTTTCATATTGAAGATACAACTGCCCCAGAGCAATGAAGCACAGGCAAATAAAAACATTGAAAGGACAGGGTTTGCCAAAGAAATCAGCCATTGTAGACCTTGCCAAACCATGTATAGCTAGGTTCTGAGCTACCTTGGAAAAGACAGAGAACCACTTTATGGGACCAGTACAGTAGGTCATGATGATGAACTTAATAACTACATGGTATCCAGAAAAAAAGGTTTTCTTCAATGAGAATTCAATGGAATCTGGAAAATATCCAGCATGAAATCATGTGGAATTGTTGGTTACTATCATTTCTTTTTGCACTTAAAATATTTTGTTTTTTTCTAATTACATGTAAAGATAATTTTCAACATTCATTTTTTATAAGATTTTGAATTCCAATTTTTTTGTCCTTCCCTTCCTCCCTCTACTCCCCCCTCACTAAGACAGTAAGGAATCTGCCACAGGTTATACATGCACAATCATATTAAACATATTTGCATATTAGTTATGTCATGAAAGAAAAATCAGAACAAAAGGGAACAACCATGAAAAAAATCAAAAAGCAAAAAAGTGAAAATTTTATGCTTCTATCCACAGACTCCATAGTTCATTCTCTGGATCTGGATAGCATTTCCCATCAGGAGTATTGTGGAATTGTCTTAGATAACTGCTTTGATCAGAAGAGCTAAATACATAATAGTTAATCATCATGCAATGTCACAGTTACTGTGTATGATGTTCTTCTGGTTCTACTCACTTCACTCAGGATCAATTCATGTAAGTCTTTCTAGGTTTTTCTGAAATTGTCCTGTCATTTCTTTTAGCCCAATAGTATTCCATTACACTCATATATGACAACTTGTTCAGCCATTCCCCAATTGATGGGCATCACCTCAATTTCTAATTCTTTGCAATCATAAAAAGAGCTTCTATGAATATTTTTGCACATGTAGATCTTTTTTAAAGATCTCTTTGGGATACAGACCTAGTAGTGGTATTGCCGGATCAAAGGGTATGCACAGTTTTGTAGCCCTTTGGGTATCGTTCCAAATTGTTCTCTGGAATGGTTGGATCAATTCACAACTCCACCAACAATGCATGAGTTTTCCAATTTTCCCACTTCTCTAACATTTATCATATTCCTTTTCTGTCATATTAGACAATCTGATAGGTGTGACATGGTATCTCAGACATGTTTTACTTTGCCTTTCTCTAATCAATAGTGATTTAGAGATTTTTTTCTATGTCTATAGCTAGTTTTAATTTCTTCAACCGAAAAATGCTTTTTTATATCCTTTAACCAGTTAGCAAGTGGGGAATGACTTGTTTTCTTATAAATTTGACACAGTTCTCTATATATTTGAGAAATGAGCCCTTTATCAGAAACATTTTCTCTAAAAATTGTTACCCAGCTTTCTGCTTCCCTTCTAATCTTAGTTGCACTGGTTTTGTTTCTACAAAAAAGTTTTTTTTTTTTAAATTGAATGTAAACAAAATTATCCAATTTGCATTTCATAATGTTATCTATCTCTTTTTTGATCATAAATTCTTACCTTCTCCACAGATGTAACAGGTAAATTCTTTCTTGATCTTTTAATTTGCTTATGGTATCACTTTTTCTGTCCAAATCGTATATACTCATTTTGACCTTATCTTGGTATATGGTGTGAGATATTGTGCTATCTCTAATTTCTGCCATAGCATTTTCCAATTTTTCCAGAAGTTTTTGTAAAATAATGAATTCTTATCTCAGAAGTTGGAGTGTTTGGATTTGTCAAATAGTGGATTACTTTGGTCATTAACTATTCTGTTTTGAGTATCTCCCCTATTCCATTGATCCACCACTCTATTTCTTAGCCATTGCCAAATATTTTTGATGATTATCACCTTATTATATAGTTTGAGATATGGTATTGCTAGGTCACCTTCCTTTGTATTAATTCCTTGATATTCTTGACCTTTTGTTCTTCCAGATGAATTGTTATTTTTTCTAGCTCAATAAAATAATTTTTTGGTAGTTTGATTGGTATGACACTGAATAAGTAGATTAATTTGGGTACAATTGTCTATTTTATTATATTGGCTTGGCTTATCCTTGAGAAATTGATATTTTTTCCAATTGTTTCTACCTGACTTCATTTTTGTGAAAAGTGTTTTGTAATTGTGCTCATCGAGTTCCCAGATTTGTCTTTTCAGGTAGATTCCCAAATATTGTATTTTGACTATGATTACTTTAAAGGGAATTTCTCTTTCTCTCTTGTACTGCAGGGCTTTGTTGGTTATATATAGAAATGCTGACAATATATGTGGGTTTATTTTATCTTCTGCAATTTTGCTGAAGTTGTTTATTATTTCAAGTTTTTTTTTTTTTAGTTGATTGTCTAGGATTCTTTAAGTATACTACCATATCATCTGCAAAGAGTGATGGGTTTGTTTCTTCATTGCCTTTTCTAATTCCTTCAATTTCTTCTTTTTCATTCTTATTGCTAAAGCTGACATTGCTCTTACAATATTGAATAACAGTAGTGATAATGTGCATCCTTGTTTCACCCCTGATCTTATTGGGAATACTTCTAGCTTATCTCCATTATATGCAAAGCTTGCTGGTGGTTTTAGATAGACAGTAGTTTTCATTTTATTGGAAATTCTATTTATCCCTATGTTCTCTAGTGTTTTTAATATAAATCTATTCTATATTCAATCAAAAGTTTTTTTTTTCCTAAAATCATATGATTTCTCTTAGTTTTGTTATGTACATGGTCAGTTATGCTTATAATTTCCCTAATATTGAACGATCCTAGCATTCTAAGTATAAATCCTACCTGATCATGGCATATCATCTCATAATGAATTGCTATAATCTCTTTGCTAAAATTTTATTTAAAATTTTTGCATCAATGTTCATTAGGGAAATTGCTCTATAATTTAATTTATCTGTTTGGCTCTTCCTGGTTAAGGTATCAGTGACATATATAGGGGATAAAAGGAATTTGGTAGGGCTCCTACACCTATTTTTCCAAATAGTTCATAAAGTATTGGAATTCATCTTCTGTTAACCTGGACAATATATATTTTTGTAAATATTCATCCACTCACATAGATCATCAAATTTATTGGCATACAGTTGGGCAAAATAGCTCCTATTTATTGTTCTAACTTCCTTTTCATTTTTGGTGAATTCACCCTTGCCATTGTACATAACAATAATTTGGTTTTCTTCTTTCTTTTTTTAAAATCAAATTAACCAAAAGGTTATCTAATTATTGTTTTAACCCACTCAGTTTTATTTATTAGTTTGTTTTCTTATTTTCAGCTTTACTGATCTCTCCTTTGATATTCAGAATTCCTAATTTAGTATTTAATTGAGGATAAGTGATTCGTTATTTTTCTAGCTTTTTTATTTCTTTAAGCATTTAGAGACATAAAATTTCCCCTAAGAACTGCTTTGGCTGCATCCTATAAGTGTTGGTAGGTTTTCTCATTATTGTCATTCTCTTTGATGTAATTATTAGTTTTTATTTCCTTATGATTTGTTGTTTGATACATTCATTCTTTAAAATTAGACTATTTAGTTTCCAGATAATTTTTAATCTATCTTTCCAAGGTCCTTTATTACTTATAATTTTTATTGTATCATGATCTAAAAAGGATGTATTTAATATTTCCACCTTTCTGCATTGTGAGGATTTTATGCTTCAAAACATGGTCAATTTGTGTGTGTGTGTAGGTACCATGTATCACTGAGGAAAAAAAGGTATATTCCTTTCTATCACCATTCAATTTTCTCCATTGGTCTATCATATCTAACTTTTCTAAAATTCTGCTCACCTCCTTAAATTCTTTCTTGTTTATTCTGTGGTTAGATTTAAGTAGTTCTGAGAGGGATTGGTTGAGGTCCCTCACTAGTATAGTTTTGCTATCTATTTCTTCCTGTAACTCCCTTAACTTCCCCTCTAAGAATTTGTATGCTATACCAGTTGGCATATATGTACTTGGTACGGATATTACTTCTTTGTCTACGGTACCTTTTAGCAAGGTGTAATTTCCTTCCTCGTCTTTTAATTAGGTCTATTTTTTGCTTTTACTTTGTCTAAGATCAGGATTATTGCTCCTCTTTTTTTTTTTTTCTTCAGCTGAAGCACAATGTATTCTGGTCCAGCCTTTTACCTTTACTCTGCGTGTATCTCTTTGTGTCAAATGTACATTTTGTAAGCAAGATAATGTAGGATTATGTTTTTTAATACACTCCACTATCAGTTTCTATTTTATTGGAGCATTCATTCCTTTCACATTCACAGTTATGATTACTAATTCTGTCTTTCCCTCCATCCTACCCCCACCATTTATGTTTTTCTCTCTCCTTTCTCCTTGTCCTTCCTCACCAGTGTTTTGATCACGACCTCCCTCAATCTGCCCTACTTTCTATCAGTTACTCCCCTTTCTTTCCTTTAGTTTTCCCACTTTTCTATAAGGAAACACAAATTTCTATACCCAGCTGAGAGTGTCTAGTATTTCATCTTTGAGCCAAATCAAATGAGAGTAAGGTTTAAACAATGCTCACTCCCCCCTTCTTTCCCTCTACTACAATAAGTCTTTTGTGCCTCTTCATGTGATGTGATTTACCCTATTCTGCCTCCTCCTTTCCTTTTCTCTGAGTACAATCATTTTTTCACCACTATTTTTTCTATCATCACATCAAAGTTGACTTATTCCCACACCCTCTGTCTATGTATACGCCTTCTAACTGCCCAAATAGAGATACAGTTCTCAAGAGTTATAAGTATCATCTGCCCATGTAAGTATATAAGCAGTTCAATCTTATTGAAGAACTTGTATTTTTTTGGTCCTGTTTACATTTTTATGCTTCTCTTGAGTCTTGTATTTGAAGACTGACTTGTCTGTTCAGCTGTGGTCTTTTCATCAGTAAAGTTTGAAAGTCCCCTATTTCATCAAATATTTTCCATATTTTCCTCTGAAACAGTATGCTCAATATTGCAGGGTATTTGATTTTTGGTCATGATCCAAGCTCCTTTACTGTCCAGAATATCATATTCCAAGCCCTCTGATCCTTTAATGTAGAACCTACTAAGTGCTGGGTAATATTGACTATGGATCTTGATATCTGAATTGTTTCTTTCAGCCGCTTGCAGTATTTGATCCTTGACCTGATAATTTTTTAATTTGGTTACCATATTCCTTGGAGTTTTCATTTTTGGATCTCTTTCAGGAGATGATCCATGGATTTTTTCAATGACCATTTTACCCTCTTATTCTAGGATATCAGGGTAATTTTCCTTGAGAATTTCTTGAAAGATGTTTTCCATGTTCTTTTTTGATCATGACCTTTAATTAGCCCAAATAATTCTTAGATTATCTCTCTTGCATCTATTTTCTAGGTCATTTGTTTTTCCAATGAGGTATTTTTACATTTTCTTCTATTTTTTCCTCCTTTTGATTTTGTTTGACTGATTCTTCATGTCTCATAGAGTCATGACCTTCATGTTGCTCAATCCTACTTATTAAATAATTATTTTCTTCAGTTAGGTTTTGTACCTCCTTTTCCATTTGGCCAATTTGACTTTTTAAGGAGTTGTTTTCTTCTGCATTTTTTCCATTTGACCAATTCTATTTTTTAAGGAGCTGTTTTTTAATTATTATTTATTTAATATTTTTTAGTTTTCAGCATTGATGTCCACAAGATTTTGAATTACAAATTTTCTCCCAATTTCTACTCTCCCTCCCACTCCAAGATGGCATATATTCTGATGGCCCCATTCCCCAGTCAGCCTTCCCTTCTGTCACCCCACTCCCCCCCATCCCGTTTTCCCTTACTTTCTTATAGGACAAGATAGATTTCTATGCCCCATTGCCTGCATATCTTCTTTCCCAGTTGCATGCAAAAACAACTTTTTTTTGAACATCTGTCTTTAAAATTTTGAGTTCCAGATTCTGTCCCCTCTACCCTCCCCACCCACCCTCCTAAGAAGGCAAGCAATTCCACATATGTCACGTGTGTATCATTATGCAAAACCCTTCCACAATACTCATGTTGTGAAGAGACTAACTATATTTTGCTCCCTCCTATCCAGTCACCCTTTATTCAATTTTCCCCCTTAATCCCATCTGTTTTTGAAAGTTTTTGCTTTTGATAACCTGCTCCCCATATCTGCCCTCCTTTCTATTGTCCCCCCTTTTTATGTCTTTCCTCTTTCTTTCCTGTGGCGTAAGATACCCAACTGAGTGGGTATGTTATTCCCTCGTCAAATCAAATCTGATGAGAGCAAGATTCACTCATTTGCCCTCACCTGCCTGCTCTTCCCTTCCAACAGAACTGCTTTTTCTTGCCACTTTTATGTGACATAATTTACCCCATTCTATCTCTCCCTTTCTCCCTCTCTCAGTATATTCCTCTCTCATCCCTTAACATGATTTTATGTTTTTAGATATCATCCCTTCATATTCAACTCACCATGTGCCCTCTGTGCATGTGTGTGTGTGTATACATATATATATATATATATATATATATATATATATATATATATATATATATGTATACACACACACACACATATATATATATGTATATATACATATGTATATTCATTCAACTACCCTAATACTGAGGTCTCATGAATTACACACATCATCTTTCCATGTAGGGATGTAAACCTAACAGTTCAACTTTAGTAAGTCCCTTATGATTTCTCTTTCTTGTTTACCTTTTTGTGCTTCTCTTGATTCTTGTGTTTGAAAGTCAGATTTTCTATTCAGCTCTGGTCTTTTCACTGAGAAAGCTTGAAAGTCCTCTATTTTATTGAAAATCCATATTTTGCTTTGGAGCATGATACTCATTTTTGCTGGGTAGGTGATTCTTGGTTTTAATCCTAGCTCCATTGACCTCCGGAATATCGTATTCCAAGCACTTCGATCCCTTAATGTAGAAGCTGCTAGATCTTGTGTTATTCTGATTATGTTTCCACAATACACAAATTGTTTCTTTCTGGCTGCTTGCAGTATTTTCTCCTTGATCTGGGAGCTCTGGAATTTGGTGACAATAATGCTAGGAGTTTTCTTCTTGAGATCTTTTTAAGCAGGCACTCGGCAGATTCTATCAATTTCTATTTTACCCTCTGGCTCTAGAATATGAGGGCCATTCTCCTTGATAATTTCTTGAAAGACAATATCTAGGCTCTTTTTTTGACATGGCTTTGAGGTAGTCCAATAATTTTTAAATTATCTCTCCTGGATATATTTTCCAGGTCAGTGGTTTTTCTAATGACATATTTTACATTGTCTTCCACTTTTTCATTCCTTTTGTTCTGTTTTATAATATCTTGATTTCTCATAATGTCACCAGCTTCCACTTGATCCAATCTAATTTTTAAGATAGTATTTTCTTCAATGGTCTTTTGGACCTCCTTTTCCATTTGGGTAATTCTGCCTTCCAAGGCACTCTTCTCCTCATTGGCTTTTTGGAGCTCTTTTGCCACTTGAGTTAGACTATTTTTTAAGATGTTATTTTCTTCAGTATTTTGGGGGTCTCCTTTAGCAAGTCATTGACTTATTTTTCGTGGTTTTCTCACATCACTCTCATTTCTCTTCCCAATTTTTCCTCCACTTCTCTTACTTGCTTTTCCAAATCCTTTTTGAGCTCTTCCATGGCCTGAGACCAGTTCATGTTTTTCTTGGAGGCTTTTGATGTAGGCTCTTTGACTTTGTTGAATTCTTCTGGTTGTATGTTTTGGTCTTCTTTGTTACCAAAGAGTCCTGTTTTCACTGCCTGGCCATGTTCCCAGCCAACTACTTGACCTTTGAGTTTTTTGTTGGGGTACGACTGCTTGTAGAGTATAGAGTACTTTGTCCCAAGCTTTTTTCATAGCTACTTCTACACAGCAACTTCTGCCACAGCAGCTCTCCTTCTCTCTCATGAACTGCCAACCAGGATTGTGGCCCAGATCTAGGCAGGGCAAAGCAGGCTTTGCACTCCTGCTCTGATCTGCCGCTTAATTCCTCCCACCAGGTGGGTCTGGGGCCAGAAGCAACTGCAGCTGTAGCTCTGGAAGCAGCCTCACACCTGCACCACCTCTGCTGCTCCTGGGGCCGTGGCTGACCACGAGCTCCTTTCACTCTGTCCCAGCACCTTTTCCCACTAACTTCTCTGTTGTCTTTGGTGTTTGTGGGTTGAGAAGTCTGGTTACTGCCACAGCTTAATGATTCAGGGCCCTACAGCCTGTTCGGCCTGGCTCCCAGTCTGGTTGGTCTTGGCACAGCCTATGCTGGGCTCTGCTCTGTTCCCAGCTCCATGAGATGGACCCTTCCCAGTGACCATCCAGGCTGTCCTGGGCTGGAGCCCTGCTTCCCTCTGCTATTTTGTGGGTTCTGAAGTTCTAGAATTTGTTCAGAACCATTTTTATAGGTGTTGGGAGGGACCTGTGGGGGAGCCTAAGTAAGTGCCTGCTTTGCAGCCACCTTCTTGACTCCACCCCTCAGGGGCTGTTTTCTTCAGTCAAACTTTTTGCTTCCTTTTTTAAGATACTGACTCTTTTTTCATAATTTTCTTTCATATTTCTCATTTATTTTTCCCAATTTTTCTTGTACCTGTCTTACTTGATATTTAAAATACTTTTGGATATTGAGACCAATTCATATTCCCCTTTGCAACTTCACATGTAGACACTTTGATATTTTGTCATCTTCTGAGGTTGTGTTTTGATCTTCCCTGTTACCATGGTAGCTTTGTATCATTTGGGCTTTTTGGGGGGGGAGAATTGCTCATTTTAAAAAAATTGAGCTCTGCTGCTGGGGCACAGGGGCATTGTTCCAAGTTTCTTGTGCTGGAGGCTAGGGGTCTGGTCCCTGGCTTTCTGAATAGGGGCCTCCGATGGTGACAGGTTGTCCATTGTACTGGGGTAGCCTAGCCTACTCATACCTGCTGATGCCTGGGTTCCACAGCTGGCAGTTTGCTTTTGGTGCTGGAGCTTTAGGCCTCACAGTTGACCAGGTATGCTGCTGGCCTGCTGAGCCAAGACTAATGGGCCTAAGTTGTTGATCTTTGCTGTGGCTTACAGCCTCCCACTGGCTTGCGCAGACACTTTCTGAGCAGACTGTGCTCCCCTTTTATCCAAATGAGACAGACCTTTCCTGAATCCTTCTCAGTTATCTTAAGCTAGAATATTATTTCATTCAATCTTTTTGTAGGTTCTGTCACTCCAGAATCTGTTTAGAGTGTAGATTTAATATTATTTCCAAGGGAAACTGTGGAGAGCTCAGGCAACTTCCTGGCTTCTCCCTGCCTCTATAATTTCTTCTATGTGAATTATTTAAAGTTTCCTCTTTTTTTTACTATAATAAAACTTGATTTTGATATATTTGGTCATATAAGCAGAAACTGGTTCCTATATAATGAGATATCCAGTGAAGATAGTCACAAGCTTCTATGTATTGTCCCAACCATGAAATGAGTGATATTTCTTTTCTTCTTCCCAAAGCATCCCAGATTTCTTATGCCATACATTTTTTTCTGACACAAAAGTACATAGAGAGTTACATAACACTTTTCTGTAACATTGACAATCTGCCCTAAAACGTCATTAAGAAATCTTTCCAAATTATAAAGAAACAAATTTTTTGCCTTGTGCATTTGATACATATGTAGCCCAGACATCAAGCATGAAATATTAGCATAAGCTTTTACTCAATGTTCATGAAAACCAGTTCTGGGCTCAGTTAGCTCCAGAGCTTTGAAAAGTAAAGATTTTTTCCCCTGTTAAGCTTTGAGAGAGGATACATATAAATAATCATTATGATATATGAGTAATAGTAATTATAATGAATAAGAAAGAAAGGAAGGAATGGAAAGAGAGGGTGAATGAGAAAAAGGAGGAGGAAGAGGAAAAGCAGAAGGAGGAGATAATTAGCTGAGTTGTGTAAGGCAATGGGATAAATGTTGCTTGCAGTTACTGTGGCTGTGTAAGGCCAATAACACCAGCACACAGGAGGCCTGCTAGCTCAGGTTCTTTGATATGCTTTTCTTAGGAAAGCAACTTTAAGGGGTTCATAATTACACTTTAATTAAACATACATATATCATTCGCTTAGTTCAGGGGGAAAAGTCAGCACCCTGAACTTCAGAGAAAATACAAACAGAAATTTACAAGCAGAAATTATAAGAATGGAGCAAATAACACAAATCAACAGATAGGCTTCTATCTGTCTGAGCATAGCAATACATACACAGTTACGAGAGAGAGAAAGAGAGAGAGAGAGAGAGAGAGAGAGAGAGAGAGAGAGAGAGAGAGAGAGAAAATAGCATCAACACCTAGGTTTTCAAAGCAGAGGGCTCCCTAAGAGCTAGCCAGAGTGTATTTCTGGTGAATGCTCTTCCAATAAGTGAGCCCCAAGCAAAATGCTAACTTCATAGTATATACCCTTTTTCAGGGCCCAAGGGCTTTGCACCTCTCCAGGGCTTCACACCTCTCATGACCTAATTAGAAAAAGGGTGTGGGCCTTCCTATAAACCAAGGTAAGAGTCAATCAAAGGCAATTGATTGCCTTAGTCCTAAGAAGTACTCCAAGAAAAAAAAGCAGTAAAAAGTCCCACTTTGCTTGCCCTTACAATGTTTTGCAATTATAATCCCATTTGATCCTCACCACAACCTGGAAAAACTGATGCTATTACTATCTCCATTTCACAGGCCATGTGCTCTATCTACTATACCACCTAGCAGCAACATGTTGTTGCAGGCTCTCTTAAGGAGAGATATATAAAGACACCATTGAAAAACAGACATTTAGGAGAAAGCCAGATTTCTACATTTCCCTAATTTTCAACTTGTCTCCCCCCAACATACTGGAGAAGTTGGCTCGAGTATGATCAAGGCCAAACTCTGAGGCAAGTTGAGCTATCTTACTGCAAGTTAGAGGATTCACTGATTCCATGTATCATATGATATCTTCTAAGCTATTACTTTTACTTCCTTTGCCATCTGCTTGGATAAGTTGGGCTATATACTATTCAATCTTTGAGAATGCCTTTTGTGGAAATAAAATTTGGTGGAAAATAGTCAAGTTCATAGATATTAACTTAGATTGCCTTTTCCCCATCGAAGAATAGCAACTAGATAAGTAACTTGAAATTAGAGAGGAAAAGCCATTCTCCTCACTATTTTTAGGGCCAAATAGATATATTCTAGTTTGGTGCTGCATTCTTTTGGAGGAGAACAGTGCAGTCAGCTTCATGACCTGCTCCACATCCAGGAAAGAATCAAAATCTCCCTTGGATGGGGGTCAAATTCCGATGACTCATATAAACATACATATAACTTACACGGAAACATATATACATTATGCATATTCTCAAATTCAGCTTTATGATGCTATTACTATAACCTGTTAAAAAAGTATTGATAGTTTAAATGAAAAACTACATTCTATTAAAGAAGACTACTAAAATAATTAGATTCAATTTCATTTATAGACTCTTGGCAATAGTGACAAAAACATTATTTAGGGAGCCAGGAGAATTTAGCCCATATTTTATCCCTATTTAGATAAGTGATTGTTACTTCTCTAGGCCTCCATTACTTTCTCTGTAAAATGAAAGAGTTGAACTAGATATTATCTTCAAGATTTTTGGCAAGTATAATCTCTGTTCTGTGAATAAAATTGAACTGAACTCTACTTTACTCTGGTGTTAAGGTTCCTTGAGGCAATGATATTTTTGAGTATATCAAATATATTTGCTTCTAGGTCTGGGTGAATCATATCCCATGATAATGAAATATAGAATAATCATCAGCAATGTTCAAGAAATCATGGAAATAAAGGGAAGTATCAGAATATTATAAAAGGTATAATTATGTCCCAACTTTGAAAAAGAAAGAAAAAGTGAATTTAAAAAAAATTAGACACTATTGAACTTAAGGATAATTTCTATCACAATAGTTTAGAAGCATGACTCTCCCCCTACAAAAATAATAGGATTAAGTGTAATTCAAAGAAACATAAAGGTCTACATTTAGGTTTTTAGAAAAAGGAACAGAATGGCAAAGATATAGTTTGACAGAAGTTCATTTAAAAAAAGACATAAGGTATTTAGCTGAATGAATGCTCAATATGAGTACTTAACATTTCCTGCAGCAGCTGTTCCAGACCTTCTCCTTTCTCCATATGCTACCATTGCCAAACTCTTTCTCCCAACACTTGACTAAAGCTTGTGTTTGAATGAGATCAAAGCAGTACAGTGTAAATGTTCTTTATCCTCCCCATATTCTTCTAATGGGATCTATAACTTTACCCATTCTCTAGTACTTTCCGAACTATCATTGATGTTATCACCTTTGATTTTCCCCATGATCTTCCATCTATTATTTCCTCTTATCATTCATTTGGATCTGTTAGTTTCTACTCATTCTTTCCTCTCAGGTGGCAAAAGTGATCATGACTGATAAACATAAAAAGATAATAATTATTAAATTTTCCTCGACTCTGCTGCCAGCCACCCAAAATATCTAATTTCCTGTGTTGTGTCTCTTCCACACCAATCTAGAAATGTTCAGCAATATTGAAGGGCAAAGAATAGACTAGGTGCAGGTAGGTGGCACAGCAGATAGAGTGCCAGGCTTGGAGTCAGGAAGATTCATCTTTGTGAGCTCATATCCAGCCTCTGACACTTACTAGTTGTGTGACCCTGGGCAAGTCACTTAACCCTGTTTGTCTCAGTTTCTTCATCTGTTAAAATAATTTGGAGAAGGCAAACCAGTACAGTATCTTTGCTAGGAAAAGCCCTAATGGGGTCTTGAAGAGTCAGACATGACTGAAACAACTGAACAATAACAACAAAGAATAGACTAGATGATCTCTAATGATCTAAGTTCTCAGAGGCTATAATAATATGAAGTAGTGTCTGAAAGAATTAATAAGAATGATATGGACATGTCCAATAAGACCAACATAAGCACTGCCTCACAATACTAGTTAATTTTCTTTTTTATTTGGTAAAGCATGAAAATTCCTAAGATCTAGGTTCTAAGTTTTAAAAATCTTTAATCCAGTTGTTTAAGAAAAATATAGTTATTTGTTGTTTTTATGTTATATTTTCAGCTATCTTCAAAATATTTGCCTTGTTAAATAAGCATTCCCTGTTATTTGTTTGCAGTAAAAATATTATGTTGATTTTTCATAGTTTTCCAAACTCATAATTTTTCTTAAGTTTGCTTCTAAACAAAGCACATTTTGTATTGCAAAATAATATTCAGTTATTTAATTTAAGCAGAAATAAAATTGTTGGAACCGGTAATCTTAGACAACTAATATCTTAGGTATATGATACCAAAAGGATCATTTTTTCATTTTACATGACAGTTTACATTTGTCATTTATTTTATTTGATTGGAGAGTTAGTTTTGATTACATGGTCACAGGATAAGTGAGCCCACAAGCATGTAGGGGTGGGGGTGGGGTGGGTGGAGAGTAATAACAAGGCTATCAATGGAAATATCACTAACCAGAGTTAGGTGTTCACAGCAAATTAGAAAATATTTTCCCCCCAATGCTAGGGCCCTCTAGTAAGATTACCCACTGGCCTCAAGCCATTGCTCAGCACTCTCCGGTCCCCACGAGGGTCAGTTCTGCTTTTAGTAGTGCCTGCTGCCACCACCGCCACCACTTCCACTGCTGCTGCCACCTCCACTTCCGCTGCTGCTGCCACCACTGCAGCAGCTTCTCCTTCCCCTCCCTCCACTATGTCTCAATCTCCAAGATGTGTTCTCTCCTTTTATATAGTCGCCGGACATTATCCCTCAACTAGAATGTCATCTGAGCGACCAGAACTCAGGTGCCTACCTCGGGCTTAGCCACTCCCCCTAGCACCCTGAAAGCCCCTCCCCACCCCCCACCAAGGCTATTCAAATGGACAGGAAAGATCTTCTCATTTACTGATTGCCTTTATAGGGTATTTACATTTCAAAGGACTATCCACATAGATTCCTGTAACATGGTTGCCTTTACACAAAGAAAATATAGTACCGCGACCCTAAAGATTTACAGCAGGCGGGTGGATGGTTTGTAGTATTGGCTCTTTCCTGACATCCTTTGGATCTCATTGTACAAACTTTCTTGATTTCAGTGTTTCACAATAGAAAAGTTTAGAAAATATACACTTATGCCCAGAAGCATTGGATATCATACTGATTTTCTTAAATTCCCTAGAAAGTAGGAACAAATGATCAGCCACACTGAAGCCAACTCAATGCCATATTGGCCGACAATATATGCCTTGAGACTGAGTATTCCCAAATGTAATCATTGTATCACATTGATGAGCACCAGTTTCGTGGTATATAGTGAGAATACCTATTATTCTCTTTCACTCAAAATTAGGGCAACAAAGAATACCATGTGTAACTGTGTAACAACTTTCAACTAATAATATTCAAAATGAGTTGGATGAAAATGGCATGCAAATCTCCTTGTAGAAAATTTAAAACTAATTTAAACTTCAATTAAATGACAAGTACAACCTGTCATTATAAAAGTACTTTTTCGTTACTCAAATTCTCCTGTTTTTCAAGCAAAATTGGTAGAAGTTGGTGTATTTTCTAAGAACTTGGAATTCATATTGCACTTAAATAGATGGTTTTACAATTTGTATAAATATTATATGTCATTAGACTTTAACTTTTTGTCTGTTATAATGAATAATGTGGCAAATGAAATTGATTAATACACCCTATCTCCTACTTATGAATGTCCAGCTATAAACCTTGCTCATGCCTAAAACTCTCATCCTTATACCTTTTCTAAGTTTCAGAAGCCTGGGAAAGTATTTCCTTTCCTGTACTTGGAGCAGGGTACCAGAGAAGAAGAAAGGGAGACTTCACAGAGACCACCAGTATTCTATCAGGAGGACCTTAGTGAAAATTCAGTTTTCAACTAGATATAAAACCAAATGTTATAAGGTAGGAATCTCAAGCCCACAGCTATAAAAAGTATTCTCCCACGCTATACTACAGAGCTCTTTACTTGTCCTTTTTTGCATATAAACTTTTAATCAGATGGATATGGCTTTGTGAAGAACAAAGATGCAGAGAGTAATTAAAGCAGATTTAGTTAATAATTTAGGCAAGAGATGTGGGTTCAGAACAGTGGATAGAGACCTGATTTTAAAGTCAGGAAAACCTGGGAACAAGACCTGTCTCTGACTTACAGTCCTAGCTATGTGACACTGGGAAAGTTACTTCACTTCTTAGTGCTCTCTACAAAATTTTCCAACATTATAAATTCCAGACAAGGTGCCTCTAAATGAATCAATAGAGGCAGTTTCCATGTCACTGAAATCATACATCCAGTCGCTATCATAATTCAAAGAAACCAGTGGTTTAAATTGATAGGGACAACAAGAATTCAATGATATTCTACCCTGTATCTTGGAGTGATCTGTATGAACTCATACTGGCAACCAGAGACACAATGAGAATTAATAGGAATGTCCTTGCCCCTATTCAAATGGCAAACTGAGTTCCAGGAATAGCAGCTAGAGTGAGAATCTGATTTTCAAAAGACAAACTGAACCTCTGCCTAGGGCTACCTCTGGCTGAAAGATATTGGTTCTGGGTCTGATTCACAGAAGAGATGAAATAGCTCCCAAGTTTCTGATCTAAAGGACCTGAGATTTCTTCCTGTGCTTCAGTTCAGGATAGAACCAGTAGATGGCAGCCAAGATCATCCCAACAATGGACCTTTGGGTGGCACAACAGAGAAAGTAGCAATTAGCACTAGTGAAGGCAGTGAACGTTTCCAGGTAAGATTATAGTGTTAGGTATATGGTGAGCCAGATTTACTTATTTGTGCCCTCTCTTATATGCATGACGTGGCTAGATATATATCCACAAGCCATCTCTGTTCCTACTGATATTCACTTTCCTAACAGTATTTTGGGGTGTCTGTGTCTGTGTGTGCAGTTATCTGTGAAGTCCTCTGAACTATTAAAGGTGAGAAGGTTGTTTTTATTTGTTCTGCTATTCTGTTTAAGTGTATTTTGCATTGAAGTTGGTCTATTAAATGAGAAACATTAACAGGCACTTAGGAGCTGTGGTATCTGATTCAATGTATGCTTTGTACCTGTGGTAGCTTTTTAATTCCTACATTTGAGTAGGATGCTAGCCAATAATTTCAAAGAATCAGCATATTCAGTTTGAGGCCTCTTTTAAATAAATGAGTGAATAAATTAAAAAGCATTCATTAAAGTGGTTTCATTCCATCTCTTGGCTGTCTCCCATGCCTGGAATGTTCTTTCCTATGTTCTGTACACTGAACTCCAAGTCCCAGCTAAAATCCAAATTTTATTGTAAGCCTACCCTAATCCTCTTAATTCTAGGGCCTTCATTCTTTAATTATTTCCTATTTATCCTGAATATAGCTAAATTTGTATTTATTTATTCCCATGTTGTCTCCTCCATTAGACGGTAAGCTTCTTGAGGACAGTGATTGTCTTTTGTCTCCTTCTGCATCCCCAGAGCTTAGCACAGGCATTTATGTAGGCATTAATTGATAGATTATCTGATTGATTCTTGGAACTGTGCTAAACATTGGTGACACAAATTCAAAAGTGTCAGTCACTGACCCCCAGAAGTATATATTCTAATAGTACAAAACAACATCTATATGAAGGTGGTACCTAGGAAAGTGCCTGAGGAGTCACAGGAATTGTAAGCTGCTCCATAGAAGAGTCAACTGACATCTCCTTTCAAGAAAGAGGTAAATGTGACAGTATTTATTTGATCACTGAGCAAAGAATATTATGTGGAAGTAGTAGAGTAAGAATAAGGGAGCTAGAGAATTTGCAGCAGGGAAGATGATTAGGTTGCTAGGGTAGGGGCTAGGTGGGATATGAAACATGGTCTTGTCCGATGGTTTGGGATCAGCTACATAAAATAAACAAGTTGAATTTGTGTGTATTCCCTATCAAGATACACTTAGTAAAAGGAAAGAGTACCAAAGCTATATGGATTAACTGTTACAAAAATAATTATGCTTTATAGTTAATGAACTATACTTCCAACTACATAATGATTAAATGAGTTTTGAGAAAATATCCAGGAGCCTTCCTATCATTCATAGCATTGTCTCTATGGGAGAATGTGATCTGAGTTCCAAAAAATAAGGATAATTCAAACTACCAAAATAAAATACTTTGTTAGTATTTGGGGCTTGCCTCTTGCTCTTCATAAAGAGATTTATTTTGGTTTCTTTTGAGGAGATGGGCAATGAAATTTACTTGTTATTTGGAGCCTTTTTAGCATTATTCAAAATGTCTTAGTTTACATTTGTGACAAGTCACTCAGATGACACACTGAGCAATACATACTATTTGCCTTAGGAAACAATTAAAGAATTAGAAACTATAACTGAGCATTCAATAGCTCACAATTTAATTGGATAGGCAGAACAAACATAAACATACCCTTTAAAAGAAAAATTACAAAATTCAACCAAATATACTATAAACTCTGAATATGAATACTGAAAGACATTTCTAGTACAGTAGCAATCAGAACCCTGTGTAGCTTCTTACAAAAATCAGAGCTCAAAGGATCATATCTCTAGAGACAGAAAGGACATCAAAGGCCATCTAATTTAACCACTTCATTTTAGAATAAAACTGAAACCCATGGAAGTTAAATATCTACCTTGGCCAAGGCTAAGAAAATGTTGAAATAGCTACATATAGCCAATAAATACTTTAAGAATTGTGCAATTCAAATAAAATAGCCACCATGGGTATTTATATTTAGCAATATCATTTCAATTTCAGGATCTACTTTCAGTTTGAGGAGACACTGGTATCATTTGTTTGAGTCATTCAAGTCTAAGCTAGAAGCCTGACTGGTCTTTTCTATAACTATAAAGGATGAATTTATTTATTTTTATTTTTGGCATAGTCTTTTAATTTCTAGTACAATCTATATGAAAGTACATTTACATGGCAATCATATACTAAGAAAGCCCAATTTTTGCTGGAAGCTTGCTGACTCTGATGTTGAAGGTGCCCATTTGAATTTTAGAAGAAACTTCAATGACCTCATGAAAACTGCACAGTAATATAAGACATTTTGCAACTTAAATAAGGCTTTTAAAGTAAAGACTATGACTCTGTTTGCCTCTAAGAATGAAACATAATCTTGTGTAAATGAAATCTGTTATTTCTGCTAAATATATGCAAGTCTTAAATAAGAACAATAATTACAACAATGAATAAAGGAGATTCGTTTGAAGCAATTTTGTTAAATATATATTTGTCAGATGGATAAGCTCCTCTGAGGCACTCCTACTGCGTTAAGAACATAGCATGAATTTTTAAACTACTTAATAATGCATTTGCTTCAGGGGTGACTCAGCATAATAAATCATATGGAGTAGTTAGTAATAAATCTTACCATGTATTTCTTTGAAGAGAGATATTCTAGTTGTTAAATAAATATTTCCCTAGGAATTAAGGAAAGGTTTAAGAATGGGGAAAAATGTACCAAAAATCTAGAAAAAAAAGATAAAAGAAATAAAATTGAGAGTCGGTTCTTCGGTTATCTTTATAAAGAAGATAGATTCAGCATCACTCAAACCCTACTTTCATGGGTTCCAGAGGTTATTTCTAGCCTCTGACTGAAAGTTGGCATGGCCAAAAACAAGGAACCAGGTCTGAGGTAGTAGAACCAAAACAAGGAGAAATAGATGAAGTCAGGCATGAAAGCAGGTTAGGTCCATTTACAGAATGTCTGGAATCTGGGTCCACAAGTTCAATGAAAAGTAACACACACACACACACACACATACACAACAACAACAACAACAAAACAGAGCTAACCAATGGCTGAGCTGAACAAATGTAATTAGGAAACTCAGAATTGAGGAAAGTAGACAGCAGTTCATAAACATCAGAATCACTTAAGAAAGCCAGAAAATAGCTTGATAATGACAAAAAGGAAGTTTGAACTAGACAATAACAATACTCATCCAACTGAAGCTCAGAAATGGTATGAATACTCTACTGGATTGAAAAAAAAGAGCAAGGAAAGAGAGAAAAAGGAAATTTCTAATACCAGACAAGATTAGCTGACCTAGAAACATTAAACACAACAAAATTTAATGAGAATGGTTATGGAGAGTTGATCTTTATTAATAATAATTATTAAGTGACAATATCTAGCTAGGCAATCAGAACTAGAAGAAACATTGAGCCCAAACCTGACTTAGACTCTTTCTAGTTGCATGCCAATGGTCTAATCATTTAATTTCTCAGATCCCATTTCATTATTTGTAAAATGGAATTAATAACACCTGCATCTATGCAATACATGTATATATACATATATGTGCTATGTGTGCATTATATATTTATATGCTTTATATATGTCTTTGCAGTTATTTAATTGAGTGAAAGCTATAAACAACATTCCACCAGTATTATTGCCTGTTGACTCTAAAAATGCATACAATTCAATGAATCAATATATCTACATCTTAAAGACTTTCTTGCAACAAGGTGACCCCCTTATACCTCTCAATATTATATAAATCCTAGAATAATGTATCAACAGATAGCTTCATTGTATGACTTCTATGGTATCAAGCAAAGTATAAAAACAACAATATACACACTTGTGACAAATACATGCCTCTAGATAACACAAATCACAGAGCTAAATGAAAGAGCAATTATTTAAAGAGTAGGTTCCCACATTTCTTTAAAGAGATGATACCACGTTGTTTGTGTCAAGGCCTAGAATATTGTATTACAGTCTCCTAAATGGGATCCAAAATTGGTCAAAAGCATCTGACAGGAAATATAAACGAGATGAAGGATTTTATAGAGGATAGTTTGTGAAGGAAAGGCTGCTTGTTCTCATCTCACACTTTTCTCAAAGAGGGAGGGGGAGAAAGAGGAAGGAAGGGAGGAACAAAGGAATGGAAGAAGAAAGAGAGAGAGAGAGAGAGAGAGAGAGAGAGAGAGAGAGAGAGAGAGAGAGAGAGAGAGAGAGAGAGAGAAGAAGAAGAAGAAGAAGAAGAAGAAGAAGAAGAAGAAGAAGAAGAAGAAGAAGAAGAAGAAGAAGAAGAACAAAATAAGCATCTAATTAATCACCTACTATATATATGAAGTAATCTGCTAAATGCTTTATAATTATCTCATTTGATGCTCACAATAACTGGAGGAGGCAGGTGCTATTATTATTCTCATTTTTTTTCAGTTGAGGAAACTGAGGAAAACAAAGGTTAAGTGACTTGCCCAGTGTCAGCTAGTAAATATTTTTAGGTATTCCCGAACCCAGGATTAATACTCTATCTACAAAGTGAACTAGTCAGTTCTCATCCAGGAAAAAAGTTACAGAGATTAAAAGGCATACATATGTGTATGTTGTCATCCCCATTTTTCCAGATTATATGCACCTGGAAGAAAAGTCCAAAGAACTAACATAAAAATTGGGTAATGAGCTAGACCAAGTGATGGGAAAAGACAGTTTTTTAGAGAAATGTACAGTTATTAACCCCCCCCCCCAAAAAAAAAAAACTTTTCCCCAAAACAAAAACTCCTTTTTTTAAGTAGTATTTCATTTTTTCCCAATTAAATGTCAAGGCAATTTACCATTCACTTTTACAAGATTTTGAGTCCAAAATTTTTCTTCCTTCCTCCCTCACTTCTCCTCTTCCTAAAATGGTAGGCAGTTTGATATAGATTTTACATGTACAACTAAGTAAAATGTATTTCCACATTAGTCACAATTGTGAGAAAAGAAATAGATCAAAAGGAAAAAAATAAAGTGAAAAAAGTGTGCTTTGATCTGCATTCAGAGTCCATGAGTTCTTTACATAGATGTGGATAGTAGTTTCCATCATGAGTCCCTTATACTTTTCTTGGATCTTTGTGTGGCTAAGAAGAGTGCTTATGCACAGTTGATCATCACACAATGTTATTTACTGATACCATATACAATGTTTGCCTGGTTTTGCTGATTTCACTCAGCATCAGCTAATACAAGTATTTCCAGGTATTTCTGAAATCCACCTGCTCATCATTTCATATAGCATAATAGTATTCCATTACATTCATATACCACAGCTTATTTGGTCATTCCCCAACTGATGTGCATTGCCTCGATTTCCAATATGTTGTCACCACAAATAGGACGGTTATAAATATTTTGGCACATGTAGGTCCTTTTCCTTTTTTTTGCTCTCTTTGGGATACAGACCTTGTATTAGTATTAGTAATAGGATACGCACAGTTCAGTTGCCCTTATGGCATAGTTACAAATTGCTCTCCAGAATTGCTGGATCAGTTCACAACTCTACCAACAGCGCATTAGTGTCCCAATTTTCCCACATACTCTCCAAAATTTATCATTTTCATTTTTTATCATATTAGCCAGTCTGATAGGTGTGGGGTGATTTTCTAATCAAATGTGATTTAGAACCTTTCTTCATATGCTTATATATAGCTTTGAATTTTCCATATGAAAACTACCTGTTCATATACTTTGACCACTTATGAATTGGGGAATGGTTTGCATTTTTATAAATTTGATCCAGTTCTCTATATATTTGAGAAATGAGGCCATTATCAGAAACATTTGCTGTAAAGATCATTTTCCAGCTTTCTGTCTTCTTTCTAATCTTGGTTGCATTGGTTTTCTTTGTGGAAAAAGCTTTTTAATTTAATATAATTAAAATTATCTATTTTATATTTCATAATGCTCTCTATCTCTCATTTGTTCATAAGTTCTTCTCCTCTCCATAGATCTGACAGGTATACTATTCCTTGCTCCTCTAAATTGCTTATGGTGCCACCCTTTATGTCTAAATCATGCACCCATTTTGACTTTATCTTGGTGTACAGAGTGATATGATGTTCTACACTTAGTTTCTGTCCTATTGTTTTCCAGTTTTTCAATAGTTTTTGTCAGATAGTGAGTTCTTATTCCAAAGGCTGGGGTCTTTGGGTTTATCAGACACTAGGCTACTATGATCATTGACTACCATGCCTTGTGTACTTAATCTAGTTGACCACTCTATTTCTTAGCCAGTACCAGATATTTTCAATGACTACTATTTTATAATATAGTTTGAGACTTGGTATAGCTAGGTTACCTTCCTTTGTGTTTTTTTCCATTAATTACCTTCATATTTTTGACCTTTTCCTTTTCCAAATAAATTTTGCTTTTACTTTTTTTAGTTCTATCAAATACTTTTTTGGTATTCATATAGAACTGAATAAGTAAATTAGTTTAGGCAGAATTGCCATTTTTGTTATATTGGCTCAGCCCACCCTTGAACAATTGATATTTTTAAAATAGTTTATATATGCCTTTGTCAGTGTGAAACCTGTTTTGTATTTGTGTACATGTAGTTATTGGGTTTGTCTTGGCAGGTAGACTTCCAAGTATTTTGTTTGGTTGACAGTTATGCTCTACTTTTAAAATATTTTAAATGTATAAAGTAGGAAGAAAATTAATTAAACTAAGATATATTTATCAAAAGATTTTTTTCTTAATTTGATGGATATTAAATTAAGAGTCTATAACTAAATTGTTGGAAATACCACGTGTCCCTGCGGTTACACAGCAATAGAAGATAAAGATACGGTTGTATAGAACAGCAGTTCACACTCCACATAGACAACGTTCAAATTATTAGCAATTTTTTTCCTTATATCCAGATTAAAATTGCTTCTTAGAAACTTCTACTTATTACCCTTAGTTATCTAGGGTCGAACCAAAAAAAAATCTAATCTTTACTTCATTTGATAACTCTTAAAATATGTAATGATAGCTCTCATGTCCCCCTGACTATTTTCTTCTCCAAGTAAAATATCTTTGAACTGATATTTCCTCTGGCTGGCTGATAAAAATACATATTGGGAGTATAAAGAACTATGCTTATAAGTTAACAAGGCACAACCACAAGGTGCCTTGAACCTAAGGGAGCAGTCAAGAAAATGTGTGTGAGTGCATGCTTGTTTGTGCATGAGTGTGCATGCATGTATGTGTGTGTATGTGTGTGTGTGTGTGTGTGGTGTTCTGACTCATGGCTTCAAGTGATTTAATGAATACTTTTTATATTTTATGTGATCATTGCTTTGTTAGGTAATATGGGACTATAGAAGTAGAAAATATACTCATTTTATCCTAGTCTTTTTGGGAATTATAATCTAGGAAATTAGATGGTACAGAGGATAGAGTGCTAGTCCTGGAGTCAGGAATACCTGAATCCAAATCTGGCATTATATACTTACTAGCTATGTGACTCTGGCCAAATCATTTAGCCTCTCTGACTCAGTTCCATCATCTGTAAAATGTGCACAATTGCATCTACCTGTCAAGGTTGTTATGATGATCAAATGACATAACCATTCTAAAGCATTTAGCACAATGCCTGGAATATAATACGTACTGAATAAATGTTAGTTGTTATTATTAGGGACTAAGATAATTAGGGCACCATAGCAACAGAGAGCATATATTAAAGTATTAAGTTCTATGTTGTAAACAAACACTGTCTCCCTATATATACATATATATGTATATATAGATATACATGTATATATTTACATATGTATACACACACACACACACACAACCAGTAAGTAACAAAGCTGAGTCCATAATTTAGAGGTATATGTGTTTATGTGTCTATGTTTATGGTTTCCTTGTGATTTAAATTATATCTCCCTCAAAATTTCCCAGGAGGAGGTGATGGTTGAAGGAGACAGTGGAGTGTTAAAAAAGACATACAGAGGAAGAAGATCTTGACTTTTGATTTATAACACAGAGAGGGTTCAAAAAAGGACAAAGGGAAATTTATTTATATTTTTATTAAGAAGAGCAACAAAATGATGTGCATAGGAAATGATAGGAGCTGTCAGCACAAGGTAAGAAGGAACATTACACTGGAAAGGCAGGAGAGAGAGAGCAATGTATAGAAAGTGAATTTGACAACTGGTATCTGCTAATCACTTAGATTTAAGTTTTGTAAAGACACAATTTTCCTTGAAAGATTTAGGTACTAAACATGTGTATGTATACTTACTTAATAAATCCCCTCAACCTTGGGGTCAAAAGTTAACTTCACAATAATACATACTGTATTGAGTGTTTCTGGAGAAAAAAATGTAGAAAATCATAGTCTTTTGTGTATCTGGGGCTACAATGGCAAGAAATATTGATTCTGGGCAAACAGACAACAGATTACTTGGACAATGAAAGAAAACCATTCATGGATTCAATTTTCTGCTATATGACTTGTTTCAACAACATGTCCTCCTTCCTCAATAAAGGATCTAATTTAAAATTCTTAATTTTTCTTGATACATTGTAGAAACAGGATTCAATCACGTCACTGAGCACTTCAACATGTGGTCAAAGGTGTTTAGATTTTGAAATAAATAGCCACTGATTATTTTTTTCCCAAATAGCCACAATGTTAACTTGGTTTTCAAATATATAAAAAGCATTTACCCCTGGAAAGCCAAAGACAGAAGGATATGTCTATTCATAGCCACTATTCAAAAAAAAACAGTTTAGATTCTTCCCTTCACAATTCCCTACTTCTAGACCTAATAATAAGTGTATCAAGATGGAAGGAAACACTTGCATTATAGATATTTCATGCTACTACAACATAGATGTGTTATATAAGGAACATAATTTAACCCACAGAATAATCAAATCCAGGGTATACTGAGACAAGTGACGATAAGGCTTTCCTTTATAAAACACACTTAACTAGACCCTTCAGGAAAAACAGGACACTTGCAAACTATCTTGACAATTGCATCTATTCTTCATCTTTGTCAGATAGTAGGGAATTGGTTTAAGCCAGTTCAAGTACATGATGAATGCTATTTTAATCACATATACCTATTTAGCCTATTAATGTCATGGAGCACTGACTTTTATTAGTGATATTCTTTTACACAGTTCTGTGAACTCACTGCTGCCTGTTACAGAGTGAATACATCTAAATAGTCCACCAGTATTAAAAAAAATACTCCACCGATGTAGGAAGCTTGGTACAAGTCAAAGTGAGTCATGAAATCCTGATTTTTAGGCAAAGTACTTTCCTCTCCAGAATCCATTTCTGTATCTGTGGAACATGCAGGTTGAGTTGATTTTCCATGATCTTTTTTTTAAAATACAAGGATCCTAAGTAATTCAGATGTTTAAAATGATAAAAGTAAAAATGAATCAGGATCTAAACTTTCATGAAAATAAGTAAGGCATGATTATATCAGTGACAGGGACTGCTCCATGATTTCATCCTTTTAGAGAACTGACAGTTGAGGAAACAACCTCTACAAAGGCATGTTGACACCTTAATGGTAACTTCTAGTCTTTGAAAATTTCTTAGAAAACAGACTTTAGGATCAAAGGAGTGAACAGGGCTGCGCAGGAGCAGGAGCAGCATCAGGGTGGAAGTGCTGGCAAGACTGCAATACCCAGGTCTCTCAGCCCAGGACAGGAGTCTATCAGAGCTATGGGAGACACAAGCAAAGACAATGGCTGAGATCACTGATACTACAGAACAGCCCTGGGGGAGGAGTAGACTTCCAGCAGCCAGATCATCCTTCCCCCACACCTCACCACACCAGGAGCCATAGCACATAAAGCCAGCGATCAGGCCCAGAATTCCCAGAACAAGAAGCTTGGGGCAGAGCCCCCTGAGCCCCAGAAGCAGAGATCCACTTTAAAAGACAATCATCATGAAGAAACAATCAAGAAAATCAAGGACTATTGATTCATTTTATGGAGACAGGGAAATCAAAATACCAATTCAGAAGAGGATAGCATTGATACCGTACCCACATCTTAAACTTCCAAAGGGAATGTGATCTGGTCTCAAGCCCAAAAAGCATTCCTGATAGAGCTTGAGGAGGATTTTAAAAACCAAATTAGAGAGGTAAAAGAAAAATATGGGGAAAAAATCACTGACAAGAACAAATCTTTAAAAAGTAAAATTGGTGAAATGATTAAGGAAGTCCAGAATCTAGCTGGAGAGAATGACCTCCTGAAAAGTAAAATTAACCAAATGGAAAAGGAGATTCAGAAGCTAAATGGAGAAAACAATTTATTAAAAATTAGAATTGGGCAAGTAGAAGCTAATGACTCCATGAGGCATCAAGAATCAGTCAAACAAAATTTAAAGAATGAAAAAATAGAAGAAAATGCGAAATATCTGATTGCAAAAACAACCGATCTGGAAAACAGACCCAGGAGAGATAACCTAAGAATTACTGTTATACTGGAAAGCCATGATGAAAAAAAGAGCCTAGACAGTATCTTCCAAGAAATCTCCAAGTATAACTGCCTTAAGGTCCTAGAATCAGAGGGGAAAATAGTCATTAAAAGAATCCACCAAACACCCCCTGAAGGAAATCCCAAATTGAAAACTCCAAGGAATATTATAGTCAAATTCCAGAATTATCAGGTCAAGGAGAAAATATTGCAAGAAGCCAGAAAGAAAAAATTCAAATATTGCAGAACTACAGTCTGGATCATGCAAGATCTTGCAGCTTCTACTTTAAAAGACAGGAGGAATTGGAATTTGATATTCTGTAAGGCAAAGGAGTTTAAATTACAACCAAAGATCAACTATCCAGGAAAACTGAGCATAATTTTTCAGGCAAGGAGATGGACATCCAATGAAATAAAGGAATTCCAGTCATTTCTGATGAAAAGGTCAGAGCTCAAAGGAAAATATGATCTTCAAAGACAAAACCCAAGAGAGACATAAAAAGGTAAATGGGGGAAGGAGGAAACCTTGTTATTTAATAAGGGCAAATTGTTTACATCTTTAAATAGGATTATATTGTTTTATATGAGGTAAATATGTGTCAGTCTTGAGAATGATAGAGTTATTATGACAATTAAAAGGTATATACATAGACTGAGGGTGTAAGTATAAAGTAACTAATGTGATGATTAAAAACATAATTAAGGGGTGTAAAGGGATTGTTCTGGGAGAAGAGGTAAGGAGGGGGTAGAAAAGGGTAAAACACATGGAGAGGCACAAAAACATATAATAGTAGAGGGAAAGAAGGGAGGGTGAATAGCAGGGTTTGAGTGTTACTCTCATTGGATTTAAATCAAGAAGGGAATAACAGATTCTGAAAAGTATAGAAACCAAACTTGTACTGCAGGCAGTAGGAGGGGAAAGGGGAAAGAAGAGGGGGATGGGTTAGGAGGGAGGGAAGAAGTAGCAAGGGGAAAACGGCAAGATAAGGGAGGGGGGGTCAATACGGAGGGAAAACTGAGCAAGTCAGTGGTCAAAAGCAAAACTCTTTTGAGGAGTAGAAGGGAGAAGGCAAAAATAAAAGCCCAACCTGGAAGTGTGTGAGAATAGGATGGAGACAAAGACACAGACAGTAATCATAACTGTGCATGTGAATGGGATAAACTCTCCCATAAAATGGAGGCAGATAGCTGAATGGATTAAAAACCAAAATCCGACATTATGCTGTTTATGAGAAACACATTTGAAACAGGCGGATACACCCAGGGTAAAGGCAAAAAGCTGGAACAGAATATAATATGCTTCAGATCAAGTAAAAAAGCAGTGGTAGTAATCCTAATCTCAGACAAAGGAAAAGCAAAGATAGATCTATTTGAAAGAGATAAGGAAGGAAACTATATCCTGCTAAAAGGAACCATAGAAACTGAAGCAATATCGTTACTTAACATATATGCACCAAGTGGTATAGCATCCAAATTGTTAGAGAAGAGGTTAAGGGAATTTGAGGAAGATATAGAGAGCAAAACTATACTAGTGGGGTTCCTGAACCTCCCCCTCTCTGAATTTGATAAATTGAACCTCAAAATAAACAAGAAAGTAGTTAAAGAGGTGAATAAAATTTTAGACAAGGTAGATATGATAGAACTCTGGAGAAAACGGGATAGGGATAAAAAGGAATATAACTTTATCTCAGTAGCACATAGCATGTACTCAAAATCTCACCATGTACTTGGGCATAAAAACCTCACAATCCAGAGCAGAAAGGCAGAAAGTGTCAATACACCCTTTTCAGATCATGATGCTACAAAAATCATTTGTAATAAGGGACCATGGAAAGATAAACAAAAAATTAATTGGAAACTAATCTAATCCTAAAGAATGAGTGACTCAAACAACAAATCATAGAAAAAATTAATACCTTCATCCAAGAGAATGACAATAATGAGAAAACATACTAAAACTTACGGGATGCAGCAAAAGCAGTTCTTAAGGGAAGTTTTATATCTCTAAATGCTTACATAAATAAAATGGATAAAAGCAGATCAATGAATTGGTCATGCAACTGAAAAAGCTAAAAAAAGAACAAATTGAAAATCCCCAATTAAATACCAAATTAGAAATACTGAAAACCAAAGGAGAGATTAATAAAAATGAAATCAAGAAAACTATTGAACTAATAAATCAAACTAAGGCTGTTTTTATGAAAAAAAATAAAATTGATAAACCCTCAGTCAATTTGATTAAGAAAAGAAAGAACAAAACCAAATTACCAGTATCAAAAATGAAAAGGGTGAATTCACCTCCAATGAAGAGGAAATTAAAACTATAATCAGCAATTATTTTGCCCAATTGTATGCCTATAAATTTGACCACCTTAGGGATATGGATGAATATCTACAAAAATATAAATTGCTCAGGTTAACAGAAGAAGACGTAATATACCTAAATCAGCCCATCTCAGAAAAAGAAATTGAGCAAGCCATCAATGAAATCCCTAGGAAAAGATCTCCAGGGACACATAGATTTACATGTGAATTCTATCAAACATTTAAGAACAGATAATTCCCATACATTATAGACTATTTTGGAAAATAGGGGAAGAAGGAGTCCTACCAAGTTCTTTTTATGACACCAATAATGTATTAATACCTAAACCAGGAAGAATCAAAACAGAGAAAGAAAATTATGGACTAATATCCCTAATGAATATTGATGCAAAAATTTTAAATAAAATATTTGCAAAAAGACTATTGCAACTTACCATGAGAATAATACACTATAATCAGGTAGGATTTATTCCAGGCATGCAAGGTTAGATTAATATTAGGAAAACTATCAGCATAATTCATCCTATCAACAACAAAATTAGCAGAAACCATTTGATCATCTCAATAGATGCAGAAAAAGCTTTTGACAAAATACAACACCTGTTCCTATCAAAAACACTAGAAAGCATAGGAATAAGTGCACTTTTCCTTAAAATTGTAAGTAGTGTCCACCTAAAACCATCAGGAAGCATTATGTGTAATGAGGATAAGCTGGATGTATTTCCAGCAAGATTGGGGATGAATCTAGGATGTCGATTATCACCCCTATTATTCAATTTGGTATTAGAAATGTTAGCTTTAGCAATAAGAGAAGAAAAAGAAATTGAGGGAATTAGAATAGGAAAAGAAGAAACTAAGTAATTACTCTTTGCAGATGATATGCTCACTTACTTAGAGAATTCTAGAGAATCAAGCTAAAAAAACTACTTAAAATAATTTAAAAAAAAACTTTAGCAGAGTTGCAGGATATAAGATAAACCCACAAAAATTCTTGGCATTCCTATATATTACTAACAAAGCACAACAGAAAGAGATAGAAAGAGAAATTCCATTTAAATTTACTATAGACACTATAAAATATTTTGGAGTCTACCTGACAAGACAAATCCAGGACCTATATGAACACAATTACAAAACACTTTTCACACAAATAAAGTCAGATCTAAATAAATGGAAAAACATCAGTTGCTTATGTTTAGGCCAAGCTAATATAATAAAAATCTAAATCTGACCTAAATTAATTTACTTATTCAGTGCCATAGCAATCAAACTACCAAAAATTATTTTACAGGGCTGGATAAAATAATAACAAAATTCATCTGAAGGACAAAAGATTCATAATATGAAGGGAATTAATGAAAACAAATGCTAGGGAAGGTGTCCTAGCCATACCAGATTTTAAACTCTACTGTAAAGGAGTAGTCATCAAAACTACTTGGTACTGGCTAAGAAACAGAGTGGTGGATCAATGTTATAGGTTAGGTACACAAGACACAGTAGTCAATGACTATAGCAATCTACTCTTTGATAAACCCAAAGAATCCAGTTTCTGGGTTAAGAATTCACTTTTTCACAAAGACTGCTGGGAAAATTGGAAAACAGTATGGCAGAAACTGGGCACAGATTAATATCTTATATCATATACCAAAATAAATTCAAAATGGGTTCATGTTTTAGGAATAAAAGCTGATACTATATGCAACTTGGGAGAGCAAGTAATAGTTTACCTGTCAGATTTATAGGAAAGGGAAGAATTCATGACCCAGCAAGAGATAGAGAGCATTACACAATGCAGAATACGTAATTTTGATTGTGTTAAATTGAAAAGTTTTGTACAAACACAGCCAATGCAACAAAGATTAGGAGAGAAGCAAAAAACCGGGAATCTTTATAACCAGTGTCTCTGATAAAGGCCTGAGCCAAATTTATAGGAATAAAAGTCATTCCCCAATTGAGAAATGGTCAAGGGATATGAATAGGCAATTTTCAGAGGAAGACATTAAAGATATCTATAGGCATATGAAAAAATGCTCTAAATCACTATTGATTACGGAAATGCAAATCAAAACAACTCTTAGGTAACACATCTCTCCTGTCAGATTGGCTAACATGGCAAAACAGGAAAATGATAAATGCTGCAGAGGATGTGGGAAAAGTGGAATATTGTTACATTGCTGGTGGAATTGTGAACTGATCCAGCCATTCTGGAGAGCAATTTGGAATTATGCCCAAAAGGCTATAAAAATGTACATACCCTTTGACCCAGCAATACCACTTCTAGGGCCATATCCCAAAGACATCATACAAGTGAGAAATGGACCAGTATCTACAAGAATATTTATAGCAGCTTTTTTGGTGCTGGCAAAGAATTGGAAATCAAGGGGATGCCCTTCAATTCAGGAATAGCTAAACAAATTGTGGTATATGAATATAATGGAATATTATGGTGCTATAAGAAATGAGCAACAGATGTACTTCATTACAACCTGGAAAGACTTATATGAACTGATGCTGAGTGAGGGGATCAGAACCTGGAGATTGTTATACACAATTACAGACACACAGTATCTGTAAGGACTAACTTTGATAAACTTAGCTCCTCTCATCAACGCAAGGTTCAAAGACAGTTCCAAAAGACTCATGATAGAAAAAGCCATGCACGTCCAGATAAAGAATTATGGAGTCTGAATGCAGATCAAGGCAAACTATTTGTTCTCTCTTTTTTCTCCTTTTTTTGGTTTTATTTCTTCTTTCTCATGATTCTTTCCACTGGTTATAATTCTTCTTTACAACTTGATTACAGAAATAAGTTCAATGTGAATGTATATGTAGAAACTACATTGGGTTACAAGCCATCTTGGGGGATAAGGGGACAAGGAGGGAGGGAGAGAAAATTTGGAACCCAAAAACTTGTGTAACTGAGTGTTGTAAACTAAAAATTAAAAATAAACTGATAATTTTAAAAAATAACACAATTTATTTGACTTGCCCAAGATTAAACTGTCAGTATGTATCAGAGGTCACACTTCAAGTCAGGTCTTATTGGCTTCTAGGCCAACTATCTACACTGCCACTTCAGCATGATGTTTTACTTATAATTAGAGTGTATAATGTTAAAAAGAAGCAGTTTCTTATTTCAATGGGAATTCAATTTATATTTTACAATTGGTTTGGACAGAACAATGTGAAAGCCACTGCAACAGATTCAAACTTTAGAGAAGATATGGTCTCTTTTTCTCTTACAGCTTTACAGACTAGTAGGGGAACGTAATATGTAAATGAATATTGTTAACAAATGACCCCCCAGGACCACAAGGGGCCCTGAAATGAAAGAGTCTGGTCACCAAATAAAAGCATTTACTGTCTGAGAAAAAGATTTGTAGGGGAGAGAAGATCTTACAAGGGTATCAGAGAGGGAGAGGAGAATTCTTCAGCTGCTCCAAGGGGAATAGAAAAGGGGTGAGATCTTACAGTTTCATTCAAGAGGCTTTTGATCAGGGAACAGGGGTTATGAGAGAGACCATCTTTATATACAACAATCCAGGCAGCAGGATGTTTAGTAAGTCATAAGCAAGGTCTTGAGTCTGCACCTTCTACTCAAGGTTGCTTTTGAGCTCCTCAAGGCTAGTTCTGTGATTTTTGGCAGCTACAGGTATCTCCAAATTTGGCTAGAGTTCATTTGCAAAGGACAACTGGTATGTAAAGCAGTTCTAAACCTCAGGGATCCTTCTAATTGCCTGGTTGTTATGTAATTCCATTTCCCTGCTTCTCTATGAAGAAGGGAAGTTCCAAAGTATCTAACACGTTATTACACTCATTACAGAGACTATGTCCACAATACAATTATTAATGTAGGGAATTTGCCTGTTGTGGCACAGTATCAATAAATTGGGGATAATATACATATATTTTCCTAAAAGGACTTTCAATGTCAGCCCAGTTCATATTTTTTTGACTGCAGATATGTTACAAGATATGAAGGTGCCATTTGGAGCTTGGAGTTGAAAGGAAAGGAGACTTGATGGAAAGAGGGAAAGGTATTTGCCATTTCAAAGGCTATACTGCTGGATACCTCCACTAGCCTGAATAAGCACAGAAACATGAGTCAGACCTTGATATGAGCAGTGGAGGTTAGTGATCAGAACAATCTGTGACTGGGAGATGTGGGCAGGCAAAAAACAGAAGTAATTAGAAATGCTTCATTTTAGCAACCAAAGCACATTTCCCTGACCATTGAAATTCAAAAGGTATGTCCTGAGTTAGCTGGCAGGAATGAGTGATGTTGTAAGATTGATGAGAACACTGGTTACAAAAAACATGGTAGCAGGCTTCCCCTTTGGATCTCAATTCAATTAAATTTAATTCAATAAACTTTTTTCAGTGATTATGTACAGTTGTCCAGCACTGTACTGTTGGAGGAAAATAACACAGAAAAAGAAACAGAAAAGGAAAGTGGGCAGTGGAAGCTGGTGGAGAAACAGGGAGTGTGATATTCTCAGAGTCAAAACCAAGTATAGGAAATGATGGAAAAGAAATTACTGCATAGTTCACATTCTGGCTCTCTATAAAGAGAGGCTTTGGGAGGAGCTTATTACTCTACTCTTCAGCCCTCAAATTAGAAGGGAGAGATAGCTGGGAGAATTGAGAAGATGCTAAGTATCAAAAACTGAGTCAATTAGCATAGTGATGAGATTTCAGATGATGAGCTTACTGGAAGTAGGCATGATGTTCCTTGGAGTTGAATGTAAGGAAAAATGAAAAATTACCTGGAAAGCTCAGAATGCCCTTAGTCCTCTTTAAAGTAAGTGTTTAGGAGGAGTTTATTGCTCTAATCCACAGCCTTCCAACAAAAGTGGCAGGAAATTGTATGAGACAGAACTAGGACCCATGATCTTCTGCTCTAGTGGTTTAGGAAAAGGATTGGCTGTCTTGCTTGGGCTATGAGTGATAAAAGTGCTGGATATTGACTAAAAAATCTTAAGTTTTACCAGATATCTACTAATGAAATTAAATTTTTGACCTAGTAACTTCTGGCTGCAGTAATTTGTGAACAGTGTCTTGGATCTAAAAAGGATTTTGGTATTTTCCATCAGGATGGGGTTAATGAGTCAATGATATTAAATCCTGGAAATAACAAAGTATGCAACTACTTCTGTGTATCTGGGTATGCAAAGAATTGTTACACTAATTTTACACTAAATTTCACTAATATGTTTTGTTTTAACATTGCCAAATTTTGGGGCATCTAGGTGGTGCAGTGAGTAGAGCATCAGCCCTGGAGTCAGGCGGACCTGAGTTCAAATCCGGCCTCAGACACTTGACACGTACTAGCTGTGTGACCTTGGACAAGTCACTTAACTCTGACTGCCCTGCTAAAAAAAAGCAAAAACAAACAAAAAAAAAACATTGCCAAGTTTCTCTCCTCACTCCTTTCTTCTCCTCAGTTTTCTTCCCAGAGATCTATCCTTTGTAACAAAGATTTTTTTTTAAAAAAGGATAAAAAAATTAGCAACACTGATAGATGTTGTTCAGTCTTTTCAGTACGGTATGATTCTTTATGACACCATTTGGGGTTTTTTTGGCAAAAATACCGGAGTGGTTTGCCATTCCCTTCTCCAGTTCATTTTATGGATGGAGAAACTGAGGTTAATGTAGCTTATCCAGCATTCTACAGGTAGTAAGTGTCTGAAATCAGATTTGAACTCAGAAAGATGAGTCTTCTTGACTTGCAGCCCAGCACTTTGTCCACCGTGCCACCTTGCTACTCTAACACTGATCAATACATTAAAAAAATGATATCACATATTATGTTCCACAACCCCTATTGCCCCACATACCTTCACTAAAGAGTGGAGGAAAGACGTCTTCCAATCTTTATCTTCTCCTTGAGGCCAAATTTGTTCTTTATAATATTGTAAGTTCTTCAAATATTTCTGGTTGCTATTCTTTCCATTTTCCTTTAGTCATTTTATACATTGTTTGCCTGCGACTTCTCACTTTCCTCCATACTTGTTTATGTAATTTTTTATGCTTTTCTGTATTCATCATACCTAACATTTCTCAAAAAAACAATAGTATTCCAACACACTTTTAACACAACTGTTTAGCCACATATAATCAATTTGGGGTTCTGCTACCTTGTTACCTGTGTAACTGAGCAAATCACTTAAAGTCTCTGGAAGTCAGTTTCATCATTCACCAAAAGAGGGTTTTGGGTAAGCCTTATGCCTGACTCCCAAACTTTTAAAATTTTATGGTCTTAAATGTATGAGAGGCAGAAATAGAGTGATACAAGATATCCTAGCAGAAAAAAGTATTTACAGAATCATGTGATAGTAGAGAAGACTAGATCAAGAAAGACTTCATGGGCAAAATCATTTGAACAGCTTTTCTAGTTTGAAATCCATGATCCTCTGAAAAGATCAAACATTGTAGGTGAAGAGGAAAAAGTCCATGATGAGACAGCATTGGCATCAGAAAGAGAAATAACTAAAGTCAGAAGAAAGAGAATGGAGAAGAATGAGATAGATTTTGTTTATCTTAATTTTGTATTGTGGTTGTCTTAATGGAAAATTCAGGTTTTGATGTAAGCAATTCCTTAGCTTAAGAGAGAATAAAGTAGGAAAAAAAGTATAATCCCAATTCAATCAGACATTGGGAACCTCCCAGCTAACGCTTTAGTTAAACTGCAAACCAAACAAGGTTACCACACATTCTGTGCCCAGTTTTCACAAAAAGTTAACTTTGTAAACAGAGCATTTACTGGACCATCAATGTAGAAACAGAGCAATGTACTGGACCTACGGTTATATCTGTACTTTTATAAGTACAGAGTATTGCTCCTGCTCTTATGTTCAGGACTATCATAGATTGGTGGTATGGCAATACCATTCTTCCAGTGTTCCAGATCCTGTGGTTGTATTTGATTCAAATACCACTCACTCAATTCATATCAATGAACCCATTGCTAAACTCTATCATTTCTACATGTTCGAGACAGTGGTAAAAGGACGAGCTTGAGAGTAAGAGGATCAAGATCCAAATCCTGCTTGTGATGCTTAATATTATTATGAATTTAGGCAAGTCAGAACAATTGTATGACACAATTTCTTCATCTGTAAATGAGGGGTTTGGACTATATAACCTCTGAAGTCTCTCTCAGATTTCAGTCCACAATCCTATAATCCTATCTTTCACCTCTTCCTCTTCTTCTTACTCATGTTGTCACCAGACTGGTTTCAGTTATTATCTCTTTCTCACCTAGACTATTATAATTGTCAACTAACTGGTCTTTCTCCTCTCAGTCTATTAAGTTTCAAATCCATTTTGCACATTCCTACTTTTTCTCCTGCATGTCACACTTCTACTGAGAAACTGTTACTGGTTCTACATTGCCTACTTAATAAATCACTAACTTTCAAGGACATTTCGAATATTGCTTTAATGGATAATTTTAGACATTCATATTCTTTCCATCCATGTTTCCTACAACTCCAGATAACTAGAAAATTTTAATCCTCAATTTTTTCTACTTATTTCAATTTCTATGTCTTTCTTTATTCTATATTTACTCTCTCTAGGCCTAAAATGAATTCCATTGCCAAATCTCTTGCAGTTAATAAACCTCCCCTCAAATCCTACCTCCAAATTCCACTTCTTTAATGACGCATGTCCTGATTCCTACCTGACCCCTATGAATGTAATCTTTCATTCCATAAAATCTTCACAGAAACCCTCATTGATTCACAGGATATGTTCCCTATTATAATTATTTTTTATATATTTGCCTTTTTCCCCATTAGAATCTAAGCTCCCTGGGGAAAAGGTTTCCATGATGTCCCCAGTGTTGTACTTGTTATATTCACAATGCCTATAACAGTATTTTTTTTAGAAAATTGGTATTAAATATTTTTTGTGAAATCAATTTGAAAAACAGCAAGAAAAGACTCATAATAAAAAAATATGGTTTCAAGCCTCACAATTTGTTTTATTTTCCTATCAGTGTACTTCTCAAAGGAAAAAAAAATAACCCAAAACCCTAAAAACAACTATTCATTATAATCTAGTTCTGTAAGGCCTTTATTCACCCTAATATCTGTGATTCAGTATCTCTAGATAAAAGAAAAAATGTGACACTATCATACTCAATTAATAGTTATTGAACTTACTTCCTCCTCTGTCTTCTCCTATGACCACAGTTCAACTAGACTAATAACTAAGAGGCCTAAGAATGACCTCCTTACCATCATCTATAACGATGTCGTCTATAGTGAAAAATATGTAGTTATTCTTCCCACTCAGGATATATGTAGTTATTCTACTTACTCTGAAAAATATAAATGGGAAAAAGCAGCCAGGTATTCAATTTTATACCATGAGCATCTTGCTTCCTCTTGCTTAGTAGCTATTCCCATATTTTCAGCTATTTACTTGGCAGTAATACTTTGATCAAAGGTGTAAAGTGCCTCGACTGTAGGAAAAGCTAGCATTCATCGTTATGATTTGATTTTCAAGATGCAAAAGGGTCATCCTGCCATAATATCTGAAATTCAAATCCCAAAGATCACATCTTTGTTTAATAAACCTTTGCTAAAATAATAAATCTTACTTATAAGGGAAACCTTAAGTAATCAATACAGACCACACTTTTGCTAATACTTGGGTTGAGGAATTCATTTTTTTTAGTTTTATTTTATTTTACCAGAATGCAAATACAGAATAGAGAAAAGAAACAAAAACATATTGTCAACTTAAATATTGAAACTTAAATATGAAGTAAGAAAGGAAAAAAAAAACATGTCATATGCATAGCGGAACATAAGAGAGGATTCAAAATATGTAACAATAAATTTTCATTTCAAGAAAGCCTGTATGATAAATAACACACCTTGTTTTGAGAATTGTCTAGGAATTTATTTTTAATCTCATCTTATTCTTATGAAAGCAATTAATAGCAATGAAAGACTAGTTAAGGGTTTCTCTCACATGTAGGTAGAAATAAAATGTAGGTTCTTCAAATAATCTTTTCTACCTCCTCTACCAACTTTCTCAACTTTCCACTAATTTCTGAACTTTACCCCTTCTTGATCTTGTTGTTTAATTTCTGTAATTCTGTTTTTCTGGGTTATATATTAAATTAAATTTATTCTTTGGTAGACTACAGTAGATTGACTGAAATATAATTTTTTTTAAAAAAAAGCACTCTGAGCTTAGCAACATAAAAACACATTGTTTAAGTTAAGATATCATTTACATAGCCTACCAAGTGGTATTTCTGAAGTATAGGCCACATCATATCTCTCCCCTCCTCAAAAACCTCCATTATTTTAACCAATCAGTCAACCAACATTTATTGAACATGTATATACTCCACTGACTGTGCTATGCACTGGTGATACAAATACAAATAATCAAACTGTCCCTGTCCACAAGACGTTTATGTATGAGCTGAAAAGAAGACATGTGGATAACTTGGTTTATACAAAATTGATACAAAGAGATTTTGAAGTGAAGGCACTTCTAGCTGTGGAGTTAGAGGAGAAGGAAGGCCTCAGGTAAAAGGTGATAATTAAGTTGAGTCTTAATGGAAGCTAAAGATTTGCAGAGAAAAAGACTTTCCCAAATTCTTTTCCACATATTATATTTACATATACATATATTGTTATTTTAATTATTGTTAAACATTGTGTTCATGTATGCATGTATGTATGTGTGTGTGTGTGTGTGTGTGTGTGTGTGTGTGTGTGTGTGTGTATGGATAGCCAGGTTGCTCAGTGAATAGAGCACCAGGCCCTGGAGTCAGAAAGACAAGAGATAAAATCCAGCCTCAGTCGTTTACTGGCTGTGTGACCCGGGGCAAGCCACTTAACCCTCTTTGCCACAGTTTCTAATCTGTAAAATGACCTAGAGAAGGAAATAGCAAACCACTCCAGTATCTTTGCCCCAGAAACTCTAAAGTGGGTCACAAAGAGTGAGACAAAACTAAAATGCCTCAACTACCACAACGTTTATGTATGGAGTGATGAAAGAGGGTGGGGAAGGAACAAAGAACTTCCTATGATTGTAAATTGTTAAAGAAAATATATATATAACATCAATTCATATGCATTTATTTATAGTTGTTTTAGTCTCCCTATATATACATGCATAATACATATAATATATATAACATAACTATGTATATTTGTTTGCATATATTTGTGTGTATATATATATATGTATACATATATACACATTGTAATTGTTCTTTTCAGAACATATGTATATATATATATATATATATATATATATATATATATATATATATATATATATATATATATATACAGGGGAGGAAATATTTCAGTTTTGTCTTTGAATGCTTGGGGTATAGGATAATGCTTGCCATATATGGGATGTAGTAGGAAATCAATAAATGTTTGTCAATTGATTGAAAATTAAAAACAAATAACAGATCTTTCAATAGTAAAGTGTTATTTTACACTTATTGCTTAAAATCATTTTTCATGCTTCTAATATTCTTTTGCCATTAACATACAAATAGAATCCATTATAAAAGAATATTACTTTACAAACTTTGATCTATCAGAGTTCAGATCATTCTCTAAAAATACAAGTACATAAATCAAGGTCCAGGTTAGTTTTTAAAAGGAGAATCTCATTATACCCTCCAAGAAGTATATAACTTTTAAAAACAACCAACAATGCACATCAATTGATCTTTTTCTTTTTACAAAATGTTTAACCACTTTTCATCTTCACCTCCCACTCACTCTCACCTCTCCATATCTCCATACAAAATTAAATCTAAACATAAACTAATGTTACAGTTTTATAATACTAGCTCGAATTTATATAGTGCATTAAGGTTTGCAGATCATTACATAATTTTATCTTCATGACAACCCTGAAACGCAGGTGGTGTTATTATGTTCATTTTACAGATGAGAAAGCTGTTAAACTGAGGTTAAGAGACTTGCCCAGACTCAAGCAGCTAGTAAGGGACGAAAGTAGATTCAAACTCAATTCTTCCTGACTCCAAGTCCAGCTCTGTATCTACTGAGCAACCTTGTTGCTTTTTAAAGTATACAACATAAATTTTAAATATAAAATGGAAACCAAATAATGAAGCTGAAAACTGGTATGCTCAAGAAGGACAATTTTCTTATCTTTGTGAAAGTTTTGTTTTAGAATTATTGCTAGATTTTGTCATAAATCATTTTCAGTATGGTACTTTCAGTATTTGAGAGGAAGACAATTTTCTAAAATAAAAGTTTAACAAAGATAAGAAAATAGTGAATTAGACTTGCTATATTACTTTGCCAAATGATTCAAAGCACAGGAAAAAAGAAAATAGAAGAATGTAATTGTCATTAAAATGTGAGATATCAGTGTGATTTCCCATATGACTAAGGAGAGATGAATACGTATTATACAAAGAGGTAAGAATGTGGATTATCATCAAGTATAAGAGATTGCAGAATTTTAGATATCAATTACAGTAACCAATTCATTTTAAGGTGAAGAAACAAAGAACCAGAGATATTTAAATGACTTGCCTATAGTCACAGTTAATTCATTGTAGATCCACAATGAGAATCTAGTTTTACAAACTATTCACTGGCCTTTTTATTGTTTCTAATCACAGAATTCCATCTCTCTTTCATGACTTTTTATTGGCTCTACTCCTTTCTTGAAATGCATGCTGTACTTATGTGACAATTCCTAACAACATAGTAGACACTTATTTTTTTTTTGTTTGACTCCAAAGGTCAATGCTCATTTGATTACATAAAGTTTTTCTCTGTCGATTCAGTTCAATGAGTTTTTTTTTAAATTAACTACATAAACCATGAAAGAAACTCTGGAGTACATCAAGATGCCAAGATGAGAAATAACAGCCCATGTGTTGGAAGAGATTACATGGGAAATGAAACATGCATACAAATCATTTTCATTATCATTAGACTACATCTGAGTTTTTAAATTTGTTGTATGACAATGAGGAGGGTTAGTTTCACTTCTAGCTATTGGTATCAGATAATGTTTCATGGAGTATGTAGTGCTTGAGAAAGATCTCAAAGGACAAAAAAATTTCAAAGAGAATGGCAACAGTATAATTTTTCTAAAAAAATATAATTTAATTGAAAGATCTGGATTCAAATGTTAGTCCTGCCACTTACTAGCTATGTGATATCTAAGCCTTCAGTTCCCTTATCTGTAAAAACTCAGAATAATTCTACTTCAAACACTGAAATAAAATTTAATTTCCTTCAAGGAATGAATGTATTTTGTTTCTCATTAATTGTTGAATATTTAAATTATGATTATTAACAGATACGAGTGATGGAGGAGAATCCATTAGAAGCTTGGTAGATAGTCTATATAAATACATGAAAAAGCCATAGTACAGGAGAAGATTGGGAAATGGTGGTCAGGAGTACAGTTTGATCCCAACATAGGGATCAGAAAGGAGAATATTATGAGATAATGTTAAAGAGGTAGTTTGAGGCCAGATTGTTAAGGACATAAGATAAAAAAACCGAATTTTTACTTCAATTAATAGACAATAATTGACAAAAAATGGCTTTGCGCTAAGGCATGATACTACCATTGTGGTGCATTAACAAGATTATAATGTCTGTAGGAAGGATAGGTTGGATAGAATGGTGACTAGAAGCAGAGATAGTTTAGATAAAAGTGAAAAGACCTGAACTTGAAAGATTACAGTGATAGTGAAAAACAGGAAGTGGAAGTCAAAGCTCTTATAGAGACAGATTACATAGGCCTTCATAACTGATTATAAATATTGGTGACTGGAAGGGAAAACAAAGATGGGTGTAGTTTTCCTCCTGAGTAACTGAGAGGGCCTTAGTGCCATTGTCAAAAATAGAGAAATGAAGAAATCAGTTGGAGCTTAAAAGCAACATAAGGAATTTAATTTTGCTTAAGTTAAATTTGAGATGCTTGTGAGACACTCCGCTGGTCAAGAAAAGACAGAAGTTAAAAATGTATGAACAAATTGTAAGTGGCGAACTAACCATATAAAGGTGATATATGATGTCAGTGGATTATGTCACCAAGTCAAACAATAAAAAATATCAGAAGAGTATTAAAATAGAGCCTTTGGAGGAACTGGTCACTTATACTTAAGGGACAACAAATCAATCATAGAGGAAGAAGCAGAAGTTTAGCTTCGCTGAAGCCAAGCAAAAATAAATCATCAAGGAGGAGGAGTATATCAGCATTATTATATATTACTAGACAGTTAAGGAAGATGTAAATTGAGAAAAATATCATCAGACTGAACTAAAAGGTCATTAGTAACCACAGAAAGATCAGTTGCATTGAAGTCTTGGAGATCAAAGTCAAATTTTAGGGTGTTAAGGCAGTGAATATTTAATGAAGAAATGAATGCAAAGAACCTGAGGGGAACATCAGTGTAATTGAAAAGTCTTAAAAATAATAATAACTGAAGTCCTGCTCTTGAATTACATACTGTTTTTTTGGTTTTTTTTCATGTTTTCAATTTATTTATTTAACATATTTAGTTTTCAGCATTGATTTTTACAAGAGTTTGAATTACAAATTTTCTCCCCATTTCTACCCTCCCCCACATTCCAAGATGATGTATATTCTGGTTGCTCTGTTCCCCAGTCAGCCCTCCCTTTTGTCACCCCACTCCCCTCCCATCCCCTTTTCCCTTCCTTTCTTGTAGGGCAAGAAAAATTTCTACGCCCCATTGCCTGTGTATCTTATTGCCTAGTTGCATGCAAAACTTCTTTTTTTGTTTTTGAACATCTGTTTTTAAAACTTTGAGTTCCAAATTCTCTCCCCTCTTCCCTTCCCACCCACCCTCCCTATGAAGTCAAGCAAATCAACATAGGCCACGTGTGTATCATTATGTATAACCCTTCCACAATACTCATGTTGTGAAAGACTAACTATATTTTGCTCCTTCCCAACCCATCCCCCTTTATTGAATTTTCTCCCTTGAACGTGTCCCCTTTCCAAAGTGTTTGTTTTTGATTACCTCCACTCCCATCTGCCCTCCCCTCCATCATCCCCCCCTTTTTTTTAATCTTCTTCCCTCTTCTTTCCTGTGGGGTAAGATACCCAATTGAGTAGGTATGGTATTCCACCCTCAGGCCAAATTTGATGATAACAAGACTCACTCATTCCCCCCTCACCTGCCCGCTCCCTTCCTCCCACAGGACTGCTTCCTGTTGTCACCTTTATGCGAGATAATCCACCCCATTCTACCTCTCCCTATCTCCCTTTCTCAATATATTCCTCTCTCATCCCTTAATTGGATTTTATTTCCTTTAGATATCTTCCATTCATCTTGAACTCACCCTGTGTCCGCTCTTTCTCTCTCTCTCTCTCTCTCTTTATGTGTATATATATGTATATATATATATACATATATATATATATACATATATACATACATGCACATTCACTTGTATAAATATACATAATATACATACATACATATATATATATATATATATATATATATATATGCATATCCCTTTCAGCTACTATGATATTGAGGTCTCATGAATCATACACATCATCTTTCTATGTAGGAATGTAAACAAAACAGTTCAAACTTTAGTAAGTCCCTTATGATTTCTCTTTCTTGTTTACCTTTTCATGCTTCTCTTGATTTTTGTGTTTGAAAGTCAAATTTTCTATTCAGCTCTGGTCTTTTCACTGAGAAAGCTCGAATGTCCTCTATTTTATTGAAAATCCAGATTTTGCCTTGGAGCATGATACTCAGTTTTGCTGGGTAGGTGATTCTAGGTTTTAATCCTAGCTCCATTGAACTCTGGAATATCGTATTCCAAGCCCTTCGATCTCTTAATGTAGAAGCTGCCATATGTTGGGTTATTCTGATTGTTTTTCCACAATACTCAAATTGTTTCTTTCTGATTGCTTGCAGTATTTGCTCCTTGATATGGGAGCTCTGGAATTTGGCAACAATATTCCTAGGAAATTTCTTTTTGGGATCTATTTGAGGAGGCAATCAGTGGATTCTTTCAATTTCTATTTTGCCCTGTGACTCTAGTATATCAGGGCAGTTCTCCTTGATAATTTCTTGAAAGACTCTATCTAGGCTCTTTTTTTGATCATGGCTTTCAGGTAGTCCAATAATTTTTAAATTATCTCTCCTGGATCTATTTTCCAGGTCAGTGGTTTTTCCAATGAGATATTTCACATTGCCTGCCATTTTTTTATTCCTTTGGTTCTGTTTTATAATATCTTGATTTTTCATAAAGTCACTAGCTTCCACTTGCTCCAATCTAATTTTTAAGGTAGTATTTTCTTCAGTGGTCAGTTGGACCTCCTTTTCCATTTGGGTAATTCTGCCTTTCAAGGCATTCTTCTCTTCATTGACTTTTTGGAGCTCTTTTGCCATTTCAGTTAGTCTATTTTTTAAGGTGTTTTCTTCAGTGTATTTTTCAGTATTTTTTTGGCTCTCCTTTAGCAAGTCACTGACTTGTTTTTCATGGTTTTCTCGCATCCTTCTCATTTCTCTACCCAATTTTTCCTCTACTTCTCTAACTTGCTTTTCCAAATCCTTTTTGAGCTCTTCCATGGCCTGGGACCAGTTCATGTTTTTCTTGGAGGCTTTTGGTGTAGGCTCTTGCACTTTGTTGACTTCTTTAGGCTGTATGTTTTGGTCTTCTTTGTCACCAAAGAAAGAATCCAAAGTCTGAGACTGAATCTGGGTGTGTTTTCGCTGCCTGGCCATATTCCCAACCAGCTAACTTGACCCTTGAGTTTTTCAGTGGGGTATGACTGCGTGTAGACTAAAGAGTTCTATGTTCCACATTTGGGTGGGGGGGATGCACCAGCTCTGCCACACCAGCACTCCTCCTTCCCCAAGAACCCCCAACTCGGACTGGGCTTAGATCTTCAGCAGGCTGTTTACTCCTGCTCTGATCCACCACTTAATTCCTCCCACCAGATGGGCCTGGGGCCAGAAGCAACAGCAGCTGTAGCTGCTCCACCTCCGCTGCCCCCGGAGCAGTAGCCAAACTGTGAACTCCTTCCACTCCCGCAGCTTTTCCCACTAACCTTCTCTGTTGTCTTTGGTGTTTGTGGGTTGAGAAGTCTGGTAACTGCTGTAGCTCACTGATTCAGGGCGCTAGGGCCCGCTCCACCCGGCTTCTGGGTTGGTCCAAGCAGCTCACGCTGGACTCTGCTCTGCTCTACTCCCAGCTTCCAGCTCTGTGTGGGATAGACCTCACCGAGAGACCATCCAGGCTGTCCTGGGCTGGAGCCCTGCTTCCTTCTGCTATTCTGTGGGTTCTGCCGTTCTAGAATTGGTTCAGAGCCATTTTTATATGTTTTTGGAGGGACTTGATGGGGAGCTCACTGCTTTCCAGCTGCCATCTTGGCTCCGCCCCCGGAAGGAGTTAAACACTGTTTTGATTAAGCTAAAGGGTTAAACTAGATGTGAAGGAGGGGATGAGTGGGTAGGTGTGGCAAGAACCAATTGAAGTTCAGTAATATTTCTTTGAGGAAACTCATATCCCCTTATAACTTTGGTGCTACCAACACCATCGAAGTTGAGATGACTGTTAATCATGTAAGTATATTAGGCAATATGAAAAATTCCTACAAGCAAAAAAGAATAGCCTTCATTAAAATAATGAAATTTGGTTGGTCTTTCACCCTCAAAACCATTATAGCATACTTAGAACAGGAGGGCATCATGAATGAAGATTCTATCTTACAAGGCAGCATCCACAAATGCTCTTGGTCCACCAGCCAAAGGAAATTTGGATATTAAGAAAGTTCATTTAAAAGCCAAATTAAAAGGGCTGAAGAGAAATTGATCAATTCTTTTAAAAATAAAATGGATAAAAAGGAAATAAAATCACTGAAGAAACAACTCCTTAAAAAGTAAAATTAGCCAAATGGATAAGGAGGTATAGAACCTAAATGTAGAAACTAACTGTAAAAAGTAAAATTGGCGCAATGGAAAAGGAAATACAAAACTAAGTAAAGAAAAAAATTCATTGAAATTTAGAATTGGGGGGACAGAGCCAAGACGGCCCTGTGAAAACTGTGTCTTGTGGGAGCTCTCTCACAAGTTCTGTCACATACCTCTAAAAAAGTGAATCTGAGCAGATCTGAGAGAGTTAGAAGCCACTAGTAGACTGAATTGGGGCAATCTTCAAAGCCAGGAGAGTCTGAAAGGTGAACAGCATGGATCTGTAGGCTGGGAGAACGCCCGGTGTGCAGAGCTGCGCCAGACAGCACCAGACAGCACAAAGAAGCAGCTGCGGAAAACAGCCAGTGATCCAGGCTGGGAGAAAGTTGGGTACCCAAAATTGGAGGAGATCCCCAGGCCTCCCAGCACAGGATAGGAGTCTGTCAAAGCAGTGGAAGGCAGCAGCACAGTGCTTGTAGCCATGAGACATCCACTCCTGAGGCTTGCAGAACAAAGATTGGAAACCCACCTTCTAGAACTTCCAGGAGACATAATGGCCAGGTAAACAGCTCTCATCCCTCCCTCCCTCCCTCACTGACCCAGAGAATTCCTCGTGGAAAAATGCTGGAATAGAGGAGACAGAAGTGGGGCTTCAGTACCCAAACAGTGGGAACTCCTGAGTCCAAGAAGAGTGGAGCTGGCAAGGCTCAACATCAGGAACCAAGACATGCCTTTGCACAGCCAGGGGATGTCGCAGACACCAGTAAAGACAACAGCTGAGACCACTGGTGCTGGAGAGCACCCCCAGGGGAAGAGGAGACTTCCGCCAGCCAGATGACCCCTCCCCCACACCTCAGGAAACCAAGGTGATAATACACAAAGCCAGTAACTAGGCTCACAATTCCCAGAACAAGAAACCTGGGACACAGGTTATTGATCCCCAAAAGCAGAAACCCACTGTAAAGCCAGGAATAAGCTAACCAACCTGAAGAAGAACATGAAAAAACCAAGGATCATTGATTCTTTTTATGGAGACAGGAAAGATCAAAATACCAATTCAGAAGAGGACAGCATTGACGCAATACCAACATCTGATACCTCAAAAGGGAATGTGAACTTGTCTCAAACCCAAAAAGCATTCCTGGAAGAGCTAAAGGAGAATTTAAAAAACCGAATTAGGGAGATAAAAGAAAAAATGGAAAAGAAATAACACATGAAATCAAATATTTAAAAAGTAAAATCATTGAAATGGCTAAGGAGATTCAGAATCTAAATAGAGAAAATGAAACACTGCAAGGTAAAATCATCCAATTAGAAAAGGAGACTTAAAAGCAAAATGAAGACAGCAACTCATTAAAAATTGGAATTGGGTGAACAGAAGCTAATGACTCTATGAGGTATCAACAAGTAGTCAAACAAAATGTAAAGAATGAAAAAATAGAAGAAAATGTGAAATATTTGAGTAGAAAAAAAACAACTGACATGGAAAATAGATCCAGGAGAGACAATTTAAGAATTATAGGTCTACCAGAAAGCCACGATGAAAAAAAGAGCCTGGACAGTATCTTCAAAGAAATTATCAAAGATAACTTCCCAGAGGTCCTAGAACCACAGGGGAAAACCATCATTGAAAGAATCTACCTATCACCTCCTGAAAGAGATCACAAATTGAAAACTCCAAGAAATATTATAGCCAAATTTCAGAATTACAAAGTCGAGGAGAAAATACTGCAAGCAACTACAAAGAAACAATTCAAATATAATGGAACTACAGTCATGATCACACAGGATCTTTCAGCTTCTACATTAAATGACAGAAGAAATTGGAATATGATATTCCAAAGGGAAAAGTAGCTTGGAGTATAACCAAGGATCAACTACCCAGTAAAATGGAGCATAATTTTTCAGGCAAGGAGATAGACATTCAATGAAATAAGGGAATTCCAGACCTTCCTGATGAAAAGGCCAGAAGTCAATGGAAAATTTGATCTTCAAATACAAAACTGAAGAGAGTCACAAAAAGGTAAACAAGGAGAAAAACCCCACAAATCTTGTTAATAAGGGCAAATTGTTTACATCCTTATATAGGATTGTATTGTTTTATATATGTTTGATATATATATGCCAGTCTTGAGAATAGTACAGTTATTGTGACAATTGAAAGGGATACACATAGACTGTGGGTGTCAGTATAAAATAAATTATATAAGGATAAAAAATATAATTAAAGATGTAAAGGGAGGGTTAAGGGAAAAGACGTAAGGAGGTAGTAGAAAAGGGTAAATTACATCAAAAACACATTATAGTACAGGGAAAGACAGGAGAGAGGAATAGTATATGAGCTTTCCTCTCACTGGATTTGGTTTAAGAAGAGAATAACATACTCTGAAAAGTGTAGAAATCAAACTTGTCCTACAGGCAGTAGGCAGGAAAAGGGGAAAGGAAAGGAGGGTGGCCAGAACAGAGGGAATAAGTAGCAAGGGGAAAAAGGTAACATAAGGGACGGAAATCAAGAGGGAGGGTAAATTGAGGAAGGCAGTGGTCAAAAGCAAAACTCTTTTGAGGAGTGGAAGTGGGGAGGGAGAAAGAAAAGCATAAATGGTAGGGGGAAACAAGATGGAGAAAAAGACATAGCTTGCAATCATAACTGTGAATGTGAATGGGATGAACTCTCCCATAAAATGGAGGTGTTAGCAGAATTGATTAAAAACCATAATCCTACATTATGTTGTTTACAAGAAAAACATCTGAAAAAGGGGGATACACACAAGGTAAAAGTAAAAGGAGGGAGTAGAATATATTATGTTTCAGATAAAGTAAAAAAAAGTAGGAGTAGCAATCCTAATCTCAGACAAAGGAAAAGCAAAGATAGATCTAATTAAAATAGATAAGGAAGGACACTGTATCCTGCTAAAAGGCACCATAGACAATGAAGCAATAACATTATTTAACATATATGCACCAAGTGGTAATAGCATGTAGATTCTTAGAGGAGAAATTAAGGGAGTTACAGGAAGAAACAGACAACAAAACTATAGTAATGGGGGACCTCAACCTCCCCCTCTCTGAACTTGATGAATCTAACAACAAAATAAACAAGAAAGGAGTTAAGGAGGTGAACAGAATTTTAGAAAAAGCAGATATGATAGACCTTTGGAGAAAACTGAATGGGGAAAAAAAGAATATACTTTTTTTTTTCTCAGTAGCACATGCACATACTCAAAACCTGACAATGTACTAGGGCATAAAAACCTCACAACCAGTTCAGTAAGGCTGAAATAGCCAATGAATCCTTCTGAGATCATGATGTAATAAAAATTATTTGCAATAAAGGATCATGGAAATATAAACTAAAAATTAGTTGGAAACTAAATAATCAAATCCTAAAGAATTAGTGGGCCAAAGAAGAAGTCGTAGAAACAATTAATAACTTCATTCAACAGAATGACAATAATGAGACAACATACCAAAACTTATGAGATGCAGCAAAAGCAGTTCTTAGGGGAAGTTTTATTTCTTTAAACGCTTACATGAAGAAAATAGATAAAAAGGAGATCGATGAAATGGGCATGCAACTGAAAAAACTAGAAAGAGAACAAATTGAAAATCCCCAATTAGATACCAAATTAGAAATACTGAAAATCAAAGGAGAGACTAATAAAAGTGAAATCAAGAAAACTATTGAACTAAAAAATGAAACTAAGGGCTGGTTTTATAAAAATAAAAAAAAAAAACAATAAAATTGTTAAACAGTTGTTCAATTTGATTAAAAAAAGAAAGAAGAAAACCAAATTAGCAGTACCAAAAATGAAAAGGATGAATTCACCTCCAATGAAGACAAAATTTAAAAAAAACATTAGGAATTATTTTGCCCAATTGTATGCCCACGAATTTGATAACTTCAGGGAAATGAATGGTTACAAAAATACAAATTGCACTGGTTAACAGAAGAGGAAGTAAATTACCTAAATAATCCCATCGCAGAAAAAAAAGAAATGAGCAAGCCATTGATCAACTCCCCAGGAAAAAATCTCCAGGGCCAGATGGTTTTACATGTGAATTCTATCAAACACTTAAAGAGGGGGGAAGAGCCAAGATGGTGGCTGAAAAGCGGGAATGGCATGAGCTCCCCACCAAGTCCCTCCAAAAACCTATAAAAATGGCTCTGAACCAATTCTAGTACTGCAGAACCCAAAAAACAGCAGAGGGAAGCAGGGGTCCAGCCCAGCACAGCCTGGATGGTCTCTGAATGAGGTCTATCCCACACGGAACTGGGAGGAGACAGAGCACAGCCCAGCGTGAGTGGCACGGACCAACCAGAAAAGGAGCCAGGTGGAGTGGGCCCTATTGCCCAGAATCAGTGAGTTGCAGCAGTTATCAGACTTCTCAACCCACAAACAACAAAGACAACAGAGAAAGTTAATGGGAAAAGCTGCGGGAGTGGAAGGAGTTCAGGATTCGGCTACCGCCCCAGGGGCAGCAGAGGTGGGGCAGCTACAAAAACAACAACAACAAAAAAAAGTACAGCTGCAGTTGCTTCTGGCACCAGGCCAACCTGGTGGGAGGAATTAAGTAGTGGATCAGAGCAGGAGTGCACAGCCTGCTGAAGATCTAAGCCCAGTCTGGTTTGGGGGTTCTTGGGGAAGGAGGAGTGCTGGTGAGGCAGAGCTGGCACATCCACCCCAAGCATGGAACATAGAACTCTTTAGTCTACAAGCAGTTGTACCCCAACAAAAAACTCAAGGGTCAAGTTAGTTGGTTGGGAATGTGGCCAGGCAGTGAAAATGCACCCAGATTCAGTCTCAGATTTTGGATTCTTTCTTGGGTGACAAAGAAGACCAAAACATACAGACAGAAGAAGTTAACAAAGTCAAAGAGCCTACAACAGAAGCCTCCAAGAAAAACATGAACTGGACTCAGGCCATGGAAGAGCTCAAAAAGGATGTGGAAAAGCAAGTAAGAGAAGTAGAGGAAAAATTGGGAAGAGAAATGAGAAGGATGTGAGAAAACCATGAAAAACAAGTCAATGACTTGCTAAAGGAGACCCAAAAAATGCTGAAAAATACACTGAAGAAAACAACACTTTAAAAAATAGACTAACTCAAATGGCAAAAGAGATCCAAAAAGCCGATGAGGAGAAGAATGCTTTGAAAGGCAGAATTAGCCAAATGGAAAAGGAGGTCCAAAAGACCACTGAAGAAAATACTACCTTAAAAATTAGATTGGAGCAAGTGGAAGTTAGTGACTTTATGAGAAATCAATATATTATAAAACAGAACCAAAGGAATGAAGAAATTGAAGACAATATAAAATATCTCAATGGAAAAACCACTGACCTGGAAAATAGATCCAGCAGAGATAATTTAAAAATTATTGGACTACCTGAAAGCCATGATCAAAAAAAGAGCCTAGATATCATCTTTCAAGAAATTATCAAGGAGAACTGCCCTGATATTCTAGAGCCACAGGGCAAAATAGAAATTGAAAGAATCCATCGATCACCTCCTCAAATAGATCCCAAAAAGAAATCTCCTAGGAATATTGTCACCAAATTCCAGAGCTCCCAGATCAAGGAGAAAATACTGCAAGCAGTCAGAAAGAAACAATTTGAGTATTGTGGAAACACAATCAGAATAACCCAAGATCTAGCAGCTTTTACATTAAGAGATCTAAAGGCTTGGAATACAATATTCTGGAGGTCAATGGAGCTAGGATTAAAACCAAGAATTACCTAACCAGCAAAACTGAGTATCGTGCGTCAAGGCAAAATATGGATTTTCAATAAAATAGAGCACTTTCAAGCTTTCTCAGTGAAAAGACCAGAGCTGAATAGAAAATTTGACTTTCAAACACAAGAATCAAGAGAAGCGTGAAAAGGTAATCAAGAAAAAGAAATTGCAAGGGACTTACTAAAGTTGAACTGTTTTGTTTACATTCTTACATGGAAAGATGATGTGTATGATTCATGAGACCTCAGTATTAGTGTAGCTGAAAGAAATATTTATATATATATATATATATATATATATATATATATATATATATATATATATATATATATATATATGTTTATGTATATATATGTATATGTGAGTATGTATATATGTGTGTGTGTGTATATATATATATATATATATATATGGAGAGAGAGTGAGAGAGAGAGAGAGAGAGAGAGAGGGAGGACACAGGGTGAGTAGAAGATGAAGGGATAGTTGCTTTGGCCTCAGTCTTTACATTTGTTAAAATGAGGGGGTTGGTTCAAATGGCTTCTGACATACTTTTTTCTAGACTATATCTATGATGCAAGCTTTGAAAGTTAAATATTATTTTTTTAAGCAATTCAAAAAAGGAATCCTTATATTGATCATAACAATAATAATAATAGGTCAAAACTACAAAGTCATTTAAGCCTTATAAAACATTAGCCTTACTGCCTTTGAAGTAAATAATGTACATATTATTTCCATTGTGCACTTGAGGAAACTGAGGCTTTGAAAAGATAAATGAATTGGCTGTGCTCTTATACTTAGCAAATATGTGAAATATCATACACATTCCTCTTTTGATTGCAAATTCAAGTATGTTTTTACTAGGTAACACTGATTTATAACCCCCAAAATGTGGCAATTTATGAAAGCATCTGAGAAAGTGTTATATTTCACATATATATTTTTCATATATAAAGTCTTAAAAAAATATAAGTATTTACTTTCTTTAATAATAGAATGAATGCATTGATACTTACAAAATAACTACATTAAATTCCTCTCCAAGTACAGAACTAGGGTATTATAAAAGAACAAATGGTATATTCAAGGAAATATATTAAAAATACCTTGAAATAAGCAATTCTCAGTCCCTACTGTATGGTATAATGAGTGTAAATAGGACATGAAAACAGAGCGATGACAAAAGGGAAATGAATTTCCAATGTTTAATCCCCTCAGCCACAGATGGATTGGTGCCTTTTGCACCCCAGAGAAGCAGCTGCAGAACGAGTAAATGACACATAACTTATCATCAGCTGAACTGTCAGTGCCTCTTTGGCAGAAAACAACATATAGTTAACACGTATTTATTACTAAACTAAAAATACGTTGTGTTGTGGTGTGTGCCAGATTAACTTTGCTTCCTCATGCAAGTATATTTCAATATGTTTGTGCACAGACAAAAAGCCTCTGGAATTTTAAGCAAAAAATACTTTAAACGAGTATTTCTCCTATTTGAAACCTGGTACTTGCTTTTTTAATTTTTGAACTGAGAAAACTGGAAGAATAGCAGAGATGAATCCAGGAACTCTTTTCATGTCTTTTTGTATCCCCACAACTTAGCACAGAGTCTGGCACACAGTAGGTGCCTAGATAAGTGCATCTTGATTGATTGATCATGCACTGGCAATCGATTTGTATTCAAATGTCCTGTCTGTTGGAAAATTGGGGACAAAGGTGAAGGGAAAGGAGGGAAATGCATAGTGCTATTGACAGAGTGGTGTCTTAAGGTTTGGTGGTGTATTTTTGTGTTAACTAATGTCAAAAAACATGAACAAAAGCATTGATAACATGCTAGAGAGCATTTCAAAACAAAATAGTTTTGAAATCAAATTACTCTAAAATCCTTTTGGCAAACACAGATGAATTGCCTTCTACTCGATATTAATAAGTATTATACAATTTTCTAGTATGTTTGTAAGATCAGCACTGTAAACCACTGTAGGCAGCTGAGATGGGGTACGGGGTGGTTTTGGAGGTTTATCAAAGCAAGTTGCTAGAGTAAGGAGAATTAGGAACTCTCCCACCCTAAAAGGTCTTCTTTTCTTTAACTGGGGAAGATCAACTAGCATGATATGGTACATGACACTGAGGTCCTTTTTTTTTTTTTTTGAGCTGCACTGCTGAACATTCAAACTCTACTACAGAGATCACAACTCTAGTGGACTGGCCATGTTGTTCAAATGCAAAAGTAACTTTGCCTTGAAAGCTATGTTTTGGAGAAATCACACAAAGCAAGCACTAACAAAGAGGTCAGAAGAAGGAATACAAGGACACTCATAAGGTCTTGCTGAAGAACTTTGGAATAGATTGTGAGACATGGAAGACACTGGCACAGTACCACCTAGCATGATACACCCACATTAAAGAAGCTGCTTTGTCCTATGAGTTGAGCAGAATTTCAGTAGCACAAAAAAATATGAGATACACAAATTTAGAGACATCTCCACTCTGAATGTTCATAAAGACTATGTGAGCCTGACATGTGGTAGAGCCTTTTGAGCTTCTATTGGTCTGATTTGCCATGGTGGGACATACTCTACCTTGACTACAACACAGTGATCTCATTTTGGGCCTCTTTGAGAATGAAAGACAACATCATTCAATGACCAAGGAGGATACAAACAAAATCAATTGATCAATGAGAATTTGTTCAGTATCTATTACATGGTGGACACAGTAGAGATCTGAAAGGAGTACCATTTCACAAAACACTCCGGCCACATTCACTTTATTCCCAACTTTACTTCTTAGCCTCTGGACTTATCACCTTGTTATTAGGTTTGCTACCTTCCTTTCTAGATATACTTTATGGTCCCCCGTTAGAATTTAAGATACCTAATGGAAGGGACTGCATTTTTCTTTGTACACAATGCCTGGAGTAGAGTAAATACTTAATAAGTCCTTTCTTCCTTCCTTCTTCCCTTCCTCCTTTTCCTTCTTATCCTTTCATTCTTCCTTTCATCTATCATCTCTCTTTATGCTTGTCTATCATTTACCTATCATCTATCTAAACTATCATCTACCCATAAAGTGTTTACATTAAATCAAGGAGACAAGAAAAATACGTACAATAAAAACACAAGGCATGTACATGCACTAGCAGCTGCTGAAAAATAAAATGTGTAGTCAGTATTTACAGTACAGAATCATAACACCAGTGAGGTTAGTATTAAGTGTCAATTAAAGAACAGATAGATTAGGAAGGGACCTTGCAGATCAACATCGAGGTGGTGTAGTAGATACATTGTTGGATTTGGAAATAAGAGTTCAAATCCTATATAAGACACTTACTAGATGGGTCACCCTGAGCAAGTCAGTTGATTTCTCTGTCAGCCTAAGTTTCACCATCTTTAAAAAGGAGGATAACATAATTTTACCTAAATTAATTTATTTATTCAGTGCCGTACCTATCGAACTACCAAAATAATTTTAGATTTAGATAAAATAATACCAAATTCATTTAGAAGAACAAAAAGTCCAGAATATCAAGGGAATCAATGAAAAGAAATGCTAGGGAAGGTGGCCTAGCCACACCAGACATTAAACTGTACTGTAAAGCAGCAGTCATCAAAACTGCATGGTACTGGCTAAGAAACAGAGTGGTAGATCAGTGGAATAAGTTAGGTACACAAGTTGCAGTAGTCAATTAATATAGCAATCTACTCTTTGATAAACAAAAAGAATCCAGCTTCTGGGTTAAGAATTCACTATTTCACAAAAACTGCCAGGAATATCAGAAAATAATATGGCAGAAACTGGGCATAGACCAATATCTTACACTGTGTACTAAAATAAAGTCAAAATGGATTCATGATTTAAGAATAAAGGCTGATACTACAAGCAATTCAGGAAGAGAGCAAAAAATAGTTTTCCTGTCAGATTTATGGGAAAGGGAAAAAGTCACAACCTAACAAGAGAGAGAGCATTACAAAATGGATAATTCTGATTATGCTAAATTGAAAAGTTTTTGAATAAACAAAGGCAATGCAATATAGATTAGGAGGGAAGCAGAAAACTGGGAGAAAATCTTTATAACCAGTGTATCTGATAAAGGCCTCATATCTAAAATATACAGGGAACTGAGCCAAATTTATAGGAATATAAGTCATTCCTCAATTGAGAAATGGTCAAAGGATATGAATAGGCAGTTTTCAGAGTAAGTAATTAAAGATATCTATAGCCATATGAAAAAGTGCTCTAAATCACTATTGATTAGAGAAATGAAAATCAAACCAACTCTTAGGTACCACATCTCTCCTGTCAAAGTGACTAACATGACAAAACAGGAAAATGATAAATGCTGCAGAGGATATGGGAAAAATGGAACATTGTTAAATTGTTGGTTACTTGTGAACTGATCTAGCCATTCTGGAGAGCAATTTGGAAATATGTCCAAAAGGCTATAAGAATGTGCATACCCTTTGACCCAGCAATGCCACTTCTAGGGCTATATCCCAAAGAGATCATACAAGTGGAAAAGGAACCCATATGTACAAAAACTTTTATAAAAGCTCTTCTAGTGGTGGCAAAGAATTGGAAATCCAGAAGAAGCCCTTCAATAGGGAATGGCTAAACAAATTGTGGTATATGAATGTAATGGAATACTATTGCACTATGAGAAATGAAGAGGGGCGGAGCCAAGATGGTGGCTGGAAAGCAGGGACTTGTGTGAGCTCCCCACCAGATCCCTCCAAAAGCCTATAAAAATGGCTCTGAACAAATTCTAGAACTGCAGAACCCACAAAACAGCAGAGGGAAGCAGGGCTCCAGCCCAGGACAGCCTGGATGGTCTCTGGGTGAGGTCTATCCCACACGGAGCTGGGAGCTAGGAGCTGGGAGCTGGCAGTGGAGCTCAGCAGAGCCCAGTGTGAGCTGCGCTGACCAACCAGACCAGGAGCCTGTAGGAGCATACCCTGGTGCCCTGAATCAGTGAGCTGCGGCAGTTACCAGACTTATCAACCCACAAACACCAAAGACAGCGGAGAAGGTTAGTGAGAAAAGCTGCGGGAGTGGAAGGATTTCGTGGTTCAGCTACCGGCCCCAGGGGCAGTGGAGGTGGGGCAGCTACAAGTGCAGTTGCTTCTGGCCCCAGGCACACCTGGTGGGAGTAATTAAGTGGCAGATCAGAGCAGGAGTGCACAGCCTGCTGAAGATTTAAGCCCAGTCCGGGTTGGGGGTTCTTGGGCAAGGAGGAGTGCTGGTGTGGCAGAGCTGGCACATCCGCCCCAAACGTGGAACATAGAACTCTATAGTCTACAAGCAGTCATACCCCACTGAAAACTTCAAGGTTCAAGTTAGTTGGTTGGGAATATGGCCAGGCAGTGAAAACGCACCCAGATTCAGTCTCAGACTTTGGATTCTTTCTTGGGTGACAAAGAAGACCAAAACATACAGACAGAAGAAGTTAACAAAGTCAAAGAGCCTACAACAGAAGCCTCCAAGAAAAACATGAACTGGTCCCAGGCCATGGAAGAGCTCAAAAAGAATTTGGAAAAGCCAGTTAGAGAAGTAGAGGAAAAATTGGGAAGAGAAATGACAAGGATTCAAGAAAACTATGAAAAACAAGTCAACGACTTGCTAAAGGAGACCCAAAAAAACACTGAAAAATACACTGAAGAAAACACCTTAAAAAATAGACTAACTGAAATGGCAAAAGAGATCCAAAAAGCCAATGAGGAGAAGAATGCCTTGAAAGGCAGTATTAGCCAAATGGAAAAGGAGGTCCAATGGACTACTGAAGAAAATACTATCTTAAAAATTAGATTGGAGCAAGTGAAATGTAGTCACTTTATGAGAAATCAAGATACTATAAAACAGAACCAAAGGAATGAAAGAGTGGAAGACAATGTGAAATATCTCATTGGAAAAACCACTGACCTGGAAAATAGATCCAGCAGAGATAATTTAAAAATTATTGGACTACCTGAAAGCCATGATCAAAAAAAGAGCCTAGATATCATCTTTCAAGAAATTATCAAGGAGAACTGCCCTGATATTCTCGAGTCACAGGGCAAAATAGAAATTGAAAGAATCCATCGATCGCCTTCTCAAATAGATCCCAAAAAGAAATCTAGGAATATTGTTGCCAAATTCCAGAGCTCCCAGATCAAGGAGAAAATACTGCAAGCAATCAGAAAGAAACAATTTGAGTATTGTGGAAACATAACCAGAATAACCCAAGATCTGGCAGCTTCTACATTAAGAGATCGAAGGGCTTGGAATATGATATTCCAGAGGTCAATGGAGCTAGGATTAAAACCTAGCATCACCTACCCAGCAAAACTGAGTATCATGCTCCAAGGCAAAATATGGATTTTCAATAAAATAGAGGACTTTCAAGCTTTCTCAGTGAAAAGACCAGAGCTGAATAGAAAATTTGACTTTCAAACACAAGAATCAAGAGAAGCATGAAAAGTAATCAAAAAAAGAAAAAGAAATTGCAAGAGACTTACTAAAGTTGAACTGTTTTGTTTACATTCTTACATGGAAAGATGATGTGTATGATTCATGAGACCTCAGTATTAGGGTACCTGAAGGGAATGCGCATATATATATATAGATATAGATATAGATATACACATATGTATGTATAGCTGAATGTGTATGTACGGGTATGTGTGTGTGTGTGTGTGTGTGTGTGTATACACATACAGAGAGAGAGAGAGAGAGAGAGAGAGAGAGAGAGAGAGAGAGAGAGAGAGAGAGAGCGGACACAGGGTGAGTTGAAGATGAAGGGATGATACCTAAAAGAAATAAAATCAAATTAAGGTATGAGAGAGGAATATATTGAGAGAGGGATATAGGGAGAGATAGAATGGGGTAGATTATCTCGCATAAAGGTGGGAAGAGGAAGTAGTTCTGGGGGAGGAGGGGAGAGGGCAGGTGAGGGGGGAATGAGTGAATCTTGCTCTCATCAGATTTGGCCAGAGGAGGGAATACTATACATACTCAATTGGGTATCTTACCAGACAGGAAAGAAGAGGGAAGAAGATAAAAAAGGGTGGGATGATGGAGGGGAGGTCAGATGGGGGTGGAGGTAATCAAAAACAAACACTTTTGAAAGGGGACAGGGTCAAGGGAGAAAATTCAATAAAGGGGGATGGGTTGGGAAGGAGCAAAATACAGTGAGTCTTTCACAACATGAGTACTGTGGAAGGGTTATACACAATGATACACGTGGCCTGTGTTGAATTACTTGACTTTTTAGGGAGGGTGGGTGGGAAGGGAGGAGGGGGGAGAATTTGGAACTCGAAGTTTTAAAAACAGATGTTCAAAAACAAAAAAAAGTTTTTCATGCAACTGGAAAATAAGATACACAGGCAATGGGTCATAGAAATTTATCTTGCCCTACAAGAAAGGAAGGGAAAAGGGGATGGGAGGGGAGTGGGGTGACAGAAGGGAGGGCTGACTGGGGAACATGACAACCAGAATATATACCATCTTGGGGTGGGGGTTGAGGGTAAAAATGGGGAGAAAATTTGTAATTCAAACTCTTGTGAAAACCAATGCTGAAAACTAAATATGTTAAATAAATAAATTAAATTTAAAAAAAATACAATTGATCAAATGGAAGAAAAAATATGTGCTGAAGAAAATAACTCCATAAAAAGTATAATTAATCAAATGGAATAGGAAGTTAAAAAAGCTAACTGAAACCAATAATTCCTTAAAAATAGAAGTGAGCAACTTGAAGCTAGTAACTCTATAACAAATCAAGAAACTATCAAACAAAATCAAAAGAATGAGAAAATAGAAAAAAATATAAAATACCTCATTAGAAAAATAACCTGGAAAATAGATCCAGAAGAATTATTTTAAGAATTATTGGACTACCTGAAAATCATAATCAAAAAAAAGAGCCTAGATACTGTTTTTCAATAAATTATCAAGGAAAACTGCCCTGATATCCTAGAAACAGAGGGCAAAATAGTCATTGAAAGAATCTACCTGTCACCTCTTGAAAGATATCATAGAATGAAAACTGCAAGTTATATTATAGCGAACTTCCAGAATTATGAAGTCAAGAAGAAAGCTCTGCAACCAGCCAGAAACAAAGAAGCCAAATATCAAGGAGCCCACAGTCATACTTACAAAGGACTTAGCAGCTTCTACACTGAAGGATTAGCAGACTTGGGATATGATATTCAGGAAGGGAAAGGAGCTTGGATTTTAACAAAGAATCAACTTCCCAGCAAAATTGAATTTACTCTTTCAAGGGAAAAGATGGACATTCAATGACATAGGGAACTTTCAGTTTCCTGATACAAAAAGGCCAGAGCTGAACAGAAAATTTAATCTTCAAATACAGGACTCAAGAGAAACATAAAAAAGTAAACAGGAAACAAACAAATATGGTATTCTATAAGTTTAAACTACTTATATCCTTATATGGGAAGATGATTCTTATGATTCTAAAGAACTGTATTAGAAGTTAGAATAGTACACATAGACAGAGGGTGTGAATATAAGTTGACTTTGATGTGATGATATATATATATATATATATATATATATATATATATATATATATATATATATATATATATATATATATATATATATATAAAGTTAACAGGTGAAAAAGGATTGCACTGGGAAAAGAGGAAAGTGGGGTAGAATAGCGCAAATTACATCAAAAGAAGAGGCATAAAAAACTGTTACAGTAGAGGGAAAGAAGGGATGGGGTATGTATTGTTTGAACCTTACTCTCAGTGGATTTGACGCAAAAGGGAATAATGTACACATTCAATTTTGTAGAGAAATTTATCTTACCCTATAGGGAAGTAGAAAGGGAAAGAAAGGAGTAGGAAACAAAAGGGGGAGGGTTGATAGAAGGGAGGGCAGATTGAGGGAGGTGGTGGTCAGAATCAAAACACTGGTGAAAAAGAACAGGGTGAAAGTAAAGAGAAAAGTATAAAAGGGGGGAATAGGATGGGAGAAATACATAGTTAGTAATCATAACTATGCATGTGAATTAGATGCACTTTCCCATAAAATGGAAGCAGATAGCGGAGTGGGTTAAAAACCAGAATCCTACAATATGTTGTTTACAAGAAACACATCTGAAGCAGAGAGATACAAAAGGAACAAAGGTAAAAGGCTGGAGCAAAATATATTATGCTTAAGCTGAAGGAAAAAAATGGGTAGCAATCCTGATTTCAGACAAATCAAAAGGAAAAATAGATCTAATTAAAAGAGATAAGGAAGAAAACTACACCTTGCTCAAAGTTACCATAGTCAATGAAATATATACACACCAAGTGATATTGAATACCATTTCTTAGAAGAAAAATTAAGTGAATAACAGGAAGAAATAGATTGCAAATCTATACTAGTGGGGGGTTCTCAACCTTCTCCTCTCAGAATAATAAATTTAATCAAAAAATAAACAAGAAAGAAGTTAAGGAGGTGAATACAATTTTAGAAAAGTTAGATATGATAGAACTCTGGAGAAAATTCAATGGGAGAGAGAAACATATAACTTTTCTCACCAGTACATAGCACCTACACAAAACCTGACCATGTACTAGCTCATAAAAACTCACAATTAAATGCAGAAAGGCAGAAATATTAAATGCATCCTTTTTTCCAGATCAGGAGGCAATAAAAATTACATGTAAGTAAGGACCATGGAAAGACAGATTACAATTTAATTGGAAATTAAATATTTTAATGCTAAAGAATGATTGAGACACACAAGAAATCATAGACACAATCACTAATTTTGTCAAAAAGAATGAAAATGATGAGAGAACATACCGAAATTTATGTGATGTAGCCAAAGCAGTTCTTAGGAGAAATTTTATGTCTCTAAATGCTTCCACAAATGACATAGAGAAAGAGGAAATCTATGAACTGACCATGCAAATAAAAAAAGCTAGAAAAAGAACAAACTAAAAATTCCCAATGAAATACCAAAAATAAATTCTGGAAAATAAAGGAGAGATTAGTAAAGTTAAAAGTAAAGAAAGTATTGAGATAATATATAAAACTAATAGTTTAATGAAATTACCAAACAAATTGTTAAATTTTTCATTAATTTGATTTAAAAAGAAAGAAAAAAACCCAATTGCCAGTATCAAAACTGAAAAGGGTGTATTCAACACCAATGAAAAGGGAATTAGAGCAATAATTAGGAACTATATTGCTCAACTGTATGCCAGCAAATCTGACAATCTAGGTGAAATGAATGAATATATACAGAAATATAAATAGCACGGAATAATTAAAGGAGAAATAAAATAAATGACATAAAATAAATAACCACAAAACAATATGGAACAAGCCATCAATGAATTCTCTAAGGGGGAAATAATCCTAGGGAAAAGGATTTAAAATTAATTCTACCAAACATTTAAAGAACAATTAATTCCAAAAATATATAAATGTCTTGGAAAAATAGGTGAAGTAGCCCTTCCAAATTCCTTTCATGATGTAAATAATGGTGCTAATACCTAAACCAGGAAGAGGCAAAACAGAGAATGAAAATTATAGTTTCATTTTCCTAATTAATATTAATGCAAAAATTTTAAATAAAATATTAGCAAAAAGATTACACCAATGTATCAGCAGGATAATAAGCTATGATTAGGTGAGTTGTACACCAGAAATGTGGGGCTGGTTCAATATTAGGAAAACTAGCAGCTTAATTAGTATATCAGTAAGAAAATGCCAGAAATCATGTGATTATCTCAATAGATGCAGAAAAAGCTTTTAACAAAATATAGCACTGATTCCAATTAAAAACACTAGAGATCAAAGCAATAAATTGAGTTTTCCTTAAAATGATAAGGAATATCTATCTAAAACTATCAGTAAGCATTATATATAATGTGGATAAGAATCTTTCATAATAAGATCAATGGTGAAACAAGGATGCTTATTATCTCCCCTATTATTCAATATTATCCTAGAAATGTTAGCTTTAGCAATAAAAGAACAAAAAGAAATTGAAGGAATTAGACTAGGCAATGAAGAAAAACAACTATCATTCTTTGCATATGACATGATGGTATACTTAGAGAATCCTAGAGAGTCAACTTTAAAAAACTACTTGAAACGATTAACAAATTTAGCAAAGTTGCAGGGTATCGAGTAAACATAAATCATCAGCATTTCTATATATGACCAACAGAGCCCAGCAGCAAGAGATAGAAAGTGAAATTCCTTTTAAATTAACTGCAGACAATATAAAATATTTGGGTGTCTATGTGCCAAGGCAAACCCAGGAACTATATGAACAAAATTACAAAACACTTTTCACACGAGTCAAGTCAGATCTAAGTAATCGGAAAAATATCAAATGCTCATAAGTAGGCAGCACCAATATAATGAGAATGACAATTTTACCCAAATTAACTTACTTATTCAGTGCCATACCAATAAAACTACCAAAAATATTTTATAGATCTAGGAAAAATAATAACACACTTCATCTGGAAGAAAAACGGTCAAAAATAACAGGGGAATTAATGAATTAAAATACAAAGGATGAGGGCCTAGTCATACCAGGTCTAAAATCATATGATAAACTGATAATCATTAAAACCATCTGGTATTGACTATGCAATTGTGGTGGATCAGTGGAATATGTTAGATACAAATGACACAGTAGTAAATAGCTATAGTAATCTACTGTTTGATGAACATAAAGACTCCAGCTTCTGGGATAAGAACTCAGTTTGACAAAAACTGCTGGGAAAACTGAAAAATAGTATGGCAGCGGTGAGACACAGAGCAACATCCCACACCACATACCAAGATTAGGTCAAAATGGGTACATGATTTAGACATAAAGAGTGATACCATAAGCAAATTAGGAGAGAGCACAGAATAGTTTACATGTCAAATGTATGGAGAAGGGAAGAATTTATGACCAAACAAGATTTCGATAATATTTTGAAATACAAAATAGATAATTTTGATTACATTAAATTAAAAGAAAGAAAATCAGTGCTACCAAGAGGAGAGCAGAACACGGGGAAACAATTTTTTGGAGCCAGTGTTATTGAGAAAGTGTTATTCTCAACTATATAGAAAATGTTGTCAAATTGATAAGAATACAAGTCATTCCCCAATTGATAAATGGTCAAAAGATATGAACAGGCACTTTTGGATGAAGAAATTAAAGGTATCTATAGTCATATAAAATGTTCTAAATCACTGTTGATTAGAAAAATGAAAATTAAAACAAGTATGAGGTTCCACATCACACCTATCAGATTGGCTAATATGATAGAAAAGGAAAATGATAAATATTAGATAAGGTGTGGGAAAATTGGGACACTAATGCATTGTTGGTGGAGCTGTGAACTGATCCAATCATTCTGGAGAGCAGCAATTTGGAACTACACCAAAGGGCAACCAAATTGTGCACATGCTTTGACCCAGCAATACAACTAATAGGTCTGTATCCCGAAGAGATCATAAAAAAAGGAAAGGGACAACACGAAGAAAAATATTTCTAGCACCTCTTTTTGTCATGGCAAAGAACTGCAAATTGAGAGGATACCCATAAATTGGGGAATGATTGGACAAGTTGTGGCACAGGAATGTGGTGAGATACTATTGTGCCAGATGAAATAATGAGCTGGCAGATTTCAGAAAAAAAAGACACGGAAAAACTTTCATGAACTGATGCTTAGAGAAGTGAGCAGAACCAGGGGAATATTGTACATAGTAACAGTAACATTGTATGATGGTTAAATATGATAGTCTTAGTTCTTCTCAGCAATACGATGATCCAAGACAATTCCAAAAAGACCCATGAATGAAAATGCTGGCCACATCCAGAAAAGAACTATGGAATCTAAATGATGATTAAAGCATAGTATTTCCACTTTTTTGTTTTCTTTTCCCTTTCTCATGGTTTTTCCCTTTTGTTCTGATTGTTTTATAACATAATTGATGTCAAAATATGTTTAACATGATTGTACATTCATAATATATATCAGATTGCTTGCTTCCTTGGGGAGGGCTGAAGGGAGGGAAAAAGGAAGAAATAAATGGAACTCAAAATATTATAACAGTTAATGTTGAAAACTATCTTCACATGTAATTTGAAAAAATAAAATACTATTAAGTGGGGGTGAAAAGAATACCATACATAGCCTCTCTGTCATTCAAAGACTGTCAATTTGTTGGATGTTTTATTCCCACAGAAAATTATTAACATGTAATGTCATACAGATTTACAAAAAATGTTGATAAAACTTTCACTTCAAATGTGTCTGTCTCACATGTCAACTATTATTACCTTTCCTTGACAGAAAATACTTTTTATTCAATTTTATTTTAATTTTAATTCCAAATTACTTTTTTCTTCACTTTTTCCCTACTCACTAAGGAAGCAAGAAATTTAATACTCATATCAGATATGAGATTAAAAACATGTGTTTGCATTAATCATGTTCAGATAGAGGGGCAAGAAAAGGAAACAGAAAGAAATATAAAAGATATGCTTCCATCTGTACTCGGGGCCCACCATTTATCTTTCTGAAGGTAAATAGTATTTAGCATCATCAGTAATTTGAAATTTTTGTGAATCATGGAATCTATCAGAGTTACTAAGTCTTTCCTAATTGGTTATCATTAAAATATTTACAGACAAATTTGAAATCCTCTCCTTTTACTTTATACCTTTTACCTTATGTAAAATATCTCTATTTAAGCATCTCCTTTCTTGGTAGACTAAATACACTTTTATTTATGTCCCAACTTCCTAAATTATGTCTCATTCATAAATTTAAATGAATTTGGTAAGATTAGTGTATATTCCCTCCAAATTAAAATTAAAAATCAAAATTATTTTACACTTGAATTTCTAAAAGTCCTTCCATTTTCTTTTTATATTTCAAGCCTCTATGGACAAACTTAGTCAGTAATTTATTCTCCTATTTCCTTTTTATTCAATTCCCAATTCTATTCTTTTTTTTTTACACAGGAGCTTGTATCACAGAATTTCTTACTGAGAAGTAATTTTAGAAGTTATCTGGTCAAGGTCCATATTTAATCAATCCCCGCACTTTACAGAAAACTACACTGCATCCCAGAGAGTTTATGTGATTTGCTCAAGGGCAAATAATAGTAAATACTAGGGCCAAATTAAGACCAAGATACACTGACTTTAAATTCAGTGGGTTTCTGTCAAAAATCTGATCTTGACCTGTGCTGCATCCAGAACCACAATGAATGAAAAAAAATCATTGTTTCTGTGAATATTATCACTTGTTCTTTCTCTATTCTAGCATTTCATAGGCATTTTTGGTATCTAATTAAAATACCTTGAAGCTAGGAATTATATTAATTTTGATTTCTGTATTAGGTTTTGCAGATTTTCTTTACTTCAATATATCATAACAAGAAAGTTATCTCAGCAAGTAACTTAAGGTTTTTTTACAATAGTTATGTGGACAACAATGCTGGTCCAAGGGTAAACATCACTCCTGTAATCCATCTGTTTCCCAATTTCAAATGCTCTTTTAGAAGCTTTTCTTTCACTATTAGACTTTAGAGTAGTGAAAATAAATCAACAACAGATCTTCAACTATTTCTTTTTCCAGCTTTTTCCCCTAAACTACAATGATGGATGTGGCCAGAGATATCTAGATGAAGTGAAGAAATTGTTTCTTTTTATTTTTACTTTCCCCTACCTTGAAGATTGATTGACATTTAGATGTACAAAGATTACTTTCCTGAATATATTAAAATAAGGTTGTTGGTTTCTATCTTGTACAGTAACTTTTATTTTAAATGTACTAGACAGAACTTAACATCCCTGATAATATGTACTATACACAATGAAATGCCAACAGAAGAGGGTCATTAGATTTAAAGATAGCACACAAGAAATAGTGCCTGAATATTATTATGAATGGTTAAAAGTGGAACTAAAGAATAACAATACTTAATTGTTATGAAATGTTACAATTTTCACATTTACTATCACATATATCATTTGATCTAGACTAAAGTTCTGTTAGGTAGAAAAGGTATATATCATATTCATTTTGCAAATGAGAAAATTAAGATTGAGCATTTATCTAATGTAAACTAGCGAAACTAGGGCCAAATACCAGAACTTCACATTTTTTATTCATAAATAACTGGAATTATGGAGTACCAAGTCTATTTCTAAAGTTGGGGAGGAATAACGGGAAAGTATTATTCACTTTTACACACTGAATCCATAAATTAAAATATTAAATTGAAGATATAATTGAAGATTGCAGAGGCACCATACATCAAAGGTTCAAGTCTATTTTTGGAGGTATTCAATACAATTCAACAGAAAGTGATTAAAAACATACTATATACATACTATTAAGACTATGCTATTTATTGTAAATGCTGGGGGAAGTAAACAAACTGAAAAACAAAACCAAAAGTAAATAAGGTTCTCTTCCTACCATCATGGAGCTCAGAATATAGCAGCGAAAAATCATTGATTAAATGCATTATACAAATATTTGACTTTCAAAATATAAATAAGATATAATAAAGACTGCATCATGATAAGCACATAAGAGGGAAACAAATACAACACGATACAGCTTCTGAAATGGGGAAGGCTATTTTAAAACGACATCAGGAATAGCCTCCTGGAGGAAGTTGAAAGATTTAAGATTTTATTCATAGGGAGTGATATAGTGAGAGATAGTGGGTAACAACAATGCTACTTGGGGCTACTGTGGCTGTGTAATACCAATAACACAAGCACACAGGAGGGCTGCTAGCACAAGTTCTTTGATCTGTTTTTCTAAGGAAAGCAATTTTAAGGGATTTACAATCACACTTTAATTAAACATACATATATCATTCATTTAGTTCAGGGGAAAAAGTCAGCACCCAGAATTTCAGAGAAAACACAAACAGAAATTACAAGCAGAAATTATATAAACAGAGTAAAATAACATGATTCAGCAGACAGCTGATCTTTTCAAGCTATCTGGTCAAGACATTACGTACATAGTAACCAGAGAGAGAAGCACCAACATCTGGGTTTTTTTAAATCAGGGGGCTCTAACAGCTACCCAGAATCTCATCCGGTCAAATCACATGACACTCTTCCAGTGTGTATATATACATTTCAGTATATATACATTTCTTCAGCATCAGAGAGAACATCACAACCATGCGACTCAAACCTATGTGACCTAGGCCTTTATATGACTTAAGCACGTCATCAAAGACTCCTGTTGCAATCAAAGACTCTTGATTGAAACAAAGGCAAGGCTCAAAGGCACTCGGTTGCCTTAGTGCTGAAAAGCACTCCAAAACAAAAGACAACAAAAAGTTCCACATTACTTGCCATTATACTCCACCCCTCCACATCCTTGGCCACACAATATAAATGGCCATGGATCTTGGAATAAATTGAGCATTATACTTTGCCATCACATTCTGGCAGCTAAAGCATAACATCCACAACTTAAGAAAACATATCATTCAGTATCATTCCCCAATATATTTGTTTACATAAGCAGGGGGTCCCAGGCCAGGGTTTTCCCTAACACAACATTTCATCTTAAAGGGTGCACAAAAATACAAACACCATCTAACCCTAGGTTACAGCAAGTTACAATCTTTCTATCAATATATAGTGTTTAAATGAAGTCCTTATTGAGGGTGTGCCCTTCTCCCAACACTGCTGTTGCAGGCTTCCTCCTGGCACCCTCAGGTACAGGCATGCTTTAATGAGCAAAGTCCCAACACAAATAAAAATGTCCAAATAAAGTTCTATTGGGGGGTCTGTTCTCCTCACACTGCTCCAGTCCCTGCTTCCAAGTCCTGAGGGGCAGCTGGGCCACAAAGCCAACATGATGAGTCCTTGGGGGTCCGTGGCATTTCCCCCCACCCACCATAGATAACCACATCACCACCCAGGGTCCCAAACTGTCCCAGGAGAATGCAGCAAAAAAGCACACTTAGTGCCTTGCTGCAAAGTTTTTAACTTGCCCTGGTGCTGAATTCTGAGCTGTGGGGTTCCCTGTGCTCCAGCAGAAGCCAGCTGCTCACGGCTTTTGCCAGGATCCCAATGCAGGCAGCTCTCTACTTTTGTTCTCACTTCACCAAAGTCAGCTCCCACGCAGTTCTCCTCTCTTGCTGATCGGTACATGGACAACTTTCTGTTTTTCTCTCAACTCACCAATCACCTTTGCTGGATCTGTACAAAGGCAGTTTTCTGCTCCTGCTCAATGGCTCCACATACAATACAATCTCAGGACATTCACTCCTCCAGCACAGTCAGGAGCCAGGCTAATCTATTCAAGCCCTGGGTCTGGCCATCCCTACCTTCCCCAAGCTTCTGCTTGTTTTCCTCCCACAGATTTATGTCAGCTACAACCTATATCAGCTTACATTTTTGAATCCATAATATTACAGAGCACCACTTCCACCTGGTGGTAGATTGTACTAATTGCAAGAAAAATTACTTCTAAAACAAAGTCCTCACCTGATTCTAACACTTTCTTTTCTATATATATATATATATATATATATATATATATATAGTTTTCAACATTCACTTCCACAAGATTTTGAGTTCTAAATTTTCTTCCCCTCCCCAAGATGGCATGCAATCTGTTGTACGCTTTAGATATACATTCATATTAACCATATTTTCACATTAGTCATGTTGTAAAGAAGAATTAGAACCAATGGAAGAAACCATGAGAAAAAATAGAGAGAGAAAGAGAGAGAGAGAGAGAAATATGCTTCAATCTCTATTCAGACTTCATAGTTTTTTTTCTGGATGTGGATAGCATTTTCCATCATGTGTCTTTTGGAGTTGGCTTAGATCTTTGCTCTGCTGAGAAGAGCTAAGTCTATTAAGGTTAGTCATTACACAATGTGGCTGTCACTGTGATTGCAACACTTTCAAATCTACTTTATAATGTGAAGAAGAAAATGAAATGAAACAATGGATAATCTAACATGCTTTTATTTTGTCTTCCAAGTTAAAATTGAAATTAATTTAGGGCAGGGGTCATCATGGTACTTTTTATATCCTCATAGCTTTCATTAGGGTTCTCTCTACATAAGAGGCATGCGGTTGTATTAAACAAAGTGACTTTTAAATCCTCCAAACATTGTAAAAATTAACAAAACAGAGTGGGTGTAAGAGGAGTAAAAATATTTTAATGGATAATTCATTTAAGTTCTCTTTATAGTTGTTTTCCCAAACAAACTTATTTTAGTCTTTTCTGAGAATGAATTTATAATTTATATTTCTTGCAGAGGTATTTTCCTTTTGTAGAAGGATTGTTTTTATAAGCTTTAACTAGTACTTTTTAACATTTTAAAATTTTTAGCCCAGTTCTTATTTAAAATTGTAAACTGATTCAGAAGGGAGAAAATTAGTACAATTCTTTTAATTTTTACAATAGAAGAAATGAAAATCCAGAGAAGTGTTGTGATTTGCTATAAAACCTGCAACTAATCAGACCAAGAATTGGTAACAGAGCCCAGGCCTCTCAGTACTCTGTTTCTCCAACTGAATTTAAGAAACTTGCATAATGTACATACTATGTCAAAGAAGTCACTATATCAGGCTTGATAGCTTGGTAGTTTTGCGGTTACAAAGGAAAAAAAAAAGGAATGTCAACTCCCAAAGAGCTTATATTTTATTTCAGCTGTTTCACATATGCATTTTCATATTCTACCTTTGGTCCAATGAAGCCTCATGCTGTGGCTGATATATATATATATATATATATATATATATATATATATATATATATATATATATATATATATATATATATATAATATTTGACTTAAACTCTGTCATCACTCCAAAAGAAAAGTAGCATTCTGTGAATACATAGCGAACAAGACAGTGGAGTGGTTGTTTATAGGCCCATATGCAGAGTAATTTAAAATGAAGCCACAAAACAAGAAACTAAATATCATACAAATTTAAAAGCATAAACTAGAGAGAACTCTAAGAATTAAAACACCAGTTTACTCTCTACTGCATCTTCTATGTCTTCATTAAACAGATTTTCCTGAAGTGCAAGTATGATCATGTTGCCCCAACCTCCTACTTAATAAACTACAGAGGTTCCCTATTGCCTCCAGGAACAAATACAAAATACAACCTTTGGCATTCAAAGCCCTTCATAACCTATCCCCTTCCTGTCTTTCCAGGCTTCTTACACCTTACTCTCTGACACTTGTTCTTTAAGTAAGTTAACAAGGACCTCCTGGCCATTCTACTAATACCCCTGGCTTTGGACATTTTTTTTGGCTTTTGGTCAAGCTTCAAACACTCTCCCTCCTCCCTTCCAACTACTGATTTTCCTGACTTCTTTTATGCTTTAAATAAAATTTTGCCTTCCACAGAAAGCTTTCTGGGCAGCTAGGTGGCAAAGAGGATAGAGGTTCCCTGTAGTCAAGAGGACCTGATTTCAAATCCGGTCTCAGATACTTAGTGTATCACTTAAAACTGTTTGCCTCAGTTCCTTCGCTGTTAAAAAAATGACCTAAAGAAGGAAATGGCAAACCACTCCAGTATCTTTACCAAGAAAACCTGAATAGAGTCGTGGAGTGTTGGACATGACTGAAACAACTGAACAACAACAGCAAGCCTTTACCATCCCTTCTTTATCCCAGCATCTTTCCTCTATTAATCCCCATCCCAGTTATCCTATATATAGCTTTCTTTGTATCTATTTATTTACATGTTGTCTCTCTCATTATACTGTAAGCACCTTGAGGGTAAAGACTGCATATTTTTTTAATCCCCAATGCATACACACTGCATGGCACATAGTAAGGACTTAACAGATGTTGACTGATTTTTCCTAATCCATATACCAAGCATAGCCAGTATAAGTGACTTACAGACTTGTGTTATGCAGCTTTAAGGGCCTTTAACTTATTCCTTATTGACAGCAATTCAGTCTGATCCCTCCATAGTCCCCTTTCCCCCCACAAATTACCTTCTATCATAATATACACATACACCCTATACATGCACATATTAAATAAGCATATGATTTATTTATATATAATATGATATATACATATATCACATACATGTATGATCTAAGGTAATTTGGAAGGGATACTATACATTGAGGGCATCAGGAAAGGTTGTGTTATGATTCAGAGGAAAGTGGGGATTAAAAGAGATGAAGATGAAAAGGTGATACATTCCAGATACTGAGCATTGAGGATAGAATGTGCAAAGGCTTGGAGATGGAAAATTGTATGTTCTGTGTGAGGAATATGAAGAAGGCCAATTTGGTTTATATTAATAGTTAATGAAGGGAACAAATGTGTAATATACTAGAATTAAAAGACTCCCGGCTCCAATAAGAAATTTATATTTAGTCGTTGATGTAACAAGAAACCAATGGATCTTAATGAAAATGGGAGTGACCTTGTCAGACCTCTGCTTCAGGAATGTCACTTGGGTAAGTCTGGGAAAGATGGATTGGAGAGGGGAGAAATTTAGGGAAGGAAGCAGATAAGGAGAATATTGGAATAGCATTGATGAGAGTTGATAAGTGTTATACCTAAGGTCATGTCTTATAGTGAAACTCAGGGAGGAAAAAAAATAGGAAAATACAAGAGCAAACATCCTTAAAATGTATTATACTGGGTAGGAAAATGAATGAGTTATTTATAACGGAAAAGATAATTGTATGTATGTTCCAGATGTCAAGGCAAAATAGCTACTAACTTAAGAATATATTAGGTATATTAGGGTAGAAATTCAGGTCAGAAACTATAGCCCTTCTGCTAAAATTCTTGAAGACCAACCAAAGTATACACAGCTTAGACCTCATGATGGAGAATTCCTCCAAAATACATACATACATACATACATACATACATACATACATGGAAAAAGCAATTGATGACTGTAGAACCAGAACACAGAAAAGTATAAGTAACACTGATAGAGAAGAAACAAAAAGCAATAACTTTGGACAAGTGTTTTTCTATATGTCAAAGTTCCTATATTTATAGACAGGGTAAAGAAATCTAAATTGTCAAAAGTCTCCCAGATAATATAACATGCTAAAAAAATACTTCAGTACCATATTCCAAGTGATAACAAGGCAAACCAATCATAACATTTGAATAGGGAGTACTGATTGGTCTACTCCATAGATCTCTACATCTCTACATCTACGTTGTATTTGAAATTTTTCAATAACAAAAAGCAATGAGGGGCAATGAAATCTGCTCTCTAACCAAGTGACTGCCTTACTTTCAACCTGGTTGAAGAAATGATGGCAGGGATGCAAATCACTGGGATAATGAGTCATTAATGTGTTAAACAAAAGTGCAAAGATAATGCATGCCATAGTATATCTGTATGAAGTGTGATTTAAGTTTCCCTGATGAAATTGGACTGGCAGCTTGACAATGGCTACCTGAAGATAGGCTGTATGTCTTGGGGTCTGCAAAAAGCTGATTTCTAGTCTTGGATACAGACAAGAGAGTTTTGCAGAGTATGACCCCTTATAGTACAAAAGTAAGCTGTGGAGAAATCACCCATTTCTCACATATCTCAAAATTCACATTTTCACTGATTAACTCCATTTCATTGCAAACACTCTTTTATTCTGAAAACTCCAACTCATTCTAAGTGTATTGGTAAGAAATGTAATTATAATTAGTAGACAAATTTTATATGGTAGGCATTTCCATGAAATATAGTTTCTACTGGCATGGATTTTAAAATCTTGATAGAACAAAACAAAAATGTGAAGTTAAAACATTTCTCAGCTTCTCAATGTTGACTATGAACTTACTATACAAATATAGTGGTTGTTTGGGGGCAAATTTGATACTTTTGGAGGGGAGAGAAACAATTTGGAAAAGTGATGTTTAGATTGGGTCTTTGAATGCAAGAAAAGAATTGAATCAACTGAATCAAATTATTAATAAACACTTATAAGTACACACTATGTATGTACTTACTATGTACCAGGTTGTACTTCTATTAAACACTGGGAAAGCAAAGAGTCAAAAGACAGGTCCTACCCTCAAGGAGCCTACAATCTAATGGAAGAGACTACATGTGAAACAACGTATACAAAGCAACCTATATACAAGATAAATAGGATACAATAAACAGAAGAGAGGGAAGACACTGAAATTAAGAGAAGTTGTGGAAGGCTTCCTGAAGAAGTTTGATTTTACCTGGGACTTAAAGGAAATCAGATAAGTCAGTAGTTGCAATGTAGATGGGAACATTTCAGGCATGACTGACAGCCAGAGAAAAAGCCAAGAGATGAGACAAGGGGTGTCTTGTTTGTTAAACATTCAGAAGGCCAGTATTACTAGATCAAAGAGGAAGTGTTGGGGAGTAAGGCGACTAGAAGATATCAGAAGTAATAGGGATAAGATTATGAAGGACTTTGAATGCCTAACAGAGATTTTTTTTTTATTTTAATCAACTGTCCATAAAGACAAAATTAAAATAGAACCCCCACCCCCTTTTTCACTTAGTTTTTTGGATATTTAAGAGGACAATACTTTGGGGATGTGAATTTTAAATGTGTATTTTAGTTTTCCTCACCATTTTGTCCATAATAGACACAGTATTTTATCATAAGAAAATATGCCTATCAAGGTCCCTGTGTCCCTCCTCACCATTTTCTCTGCTGTCTCTTATTTGCTTATTTTAAAATGAATTTTGACATGAAGGCTATTCATGGATCATATCGTCTGAGAAACTGTCTGACCACTTACAGCTAGCTAAATTGCACTGAAACATGAATTTCCAGTTAAGCTTGAAAGTGGTTTGTGACATATGTGCAATCTACCCTAGAGGAATGTGTCCATAAAGGCTAAAGCTAAAACACCTCTCTATTAAAGTGTTTCAGTTCTGCCAAAGACATCTTTTAGTTCAAGACAACTAACAACTAATTTGAAGGGAACACATTATTTTCTCAGCAGAAATTTCACACAAAAAAATCAGACATTTGGCAAGATAGTTAGAAATTTGAGAAAGAACTATATAAAAATTTACTTCACTGAGTATTTCTTACAAAACTGTGTTACTTATACTGAACATATACCCTTCCACCATGAGTCAGATTATATGAAAATAAAATAGTGTAGGGAATCCAGAATTGCCAAAAGATTTGGGCCTTCCCCCAAATCACATCAATAGCAAAATGAAAATAGTAGTGAACTATTTTGAGAAAAAAAATTAAGTGATAGCATTATTGAATTTAAAGCTGGATTAAAAACAATAGCTATCATCTACTCTAACTTTTATTTTTATGAAAAGGAAAGAATTATGAAGGAAAGGAGTTCACGATGAAACAGAGACATAAATTAATTTACCATGGGTCACACAGGAAGTAAAGAACAGAACCAGGATTTGAGGCTGCATCTTTTGACAAAAAGATTTACCCAGTTCTACTTATTCCATTAGCATGAACATTCCATCTCACAGACTCATTTGAAGTTAGCTATTGTGGACAGATACTTGTATAATTCCCAATGACAGTAATGGAAATGTGACAAATCATGCAAATTTATACAAATTCATATTTTTTCTCATATCTCCTTAGTGAATTCAATGCCCTTGAATATAGCAATTTGTCTTCAAAATTGAGTAAAAAAAACCCTGAAAACTTTAAAAGTTCTAACATTTAGAAAACTCGTCATTAAAACCATGTTTTTATATTATTTGAAAAGCCTAAAACACAAGCCTTGTCAAGAACACATCCTGGATGACAAAATGTTTTGTATGAAGAGGTTGTCATTTTATGGATTATTTTCAGTCTTCTAACATTTCAATAAAGGCATGAGAAAATACAAACCACAACTGTACTATCTTTCTCTAAAGTATCTACAAGCCTATCTATTCTTATTGTAAATTATTTTGCCTCTAGCTTGATACTGCAATATAAACAGTAATTGTGCCTTTTTCTCCAAGGTGGAAAGATTCCTTTTTGTACTCCTTTAACACAAAGAAATTTATGCAAAGAATCATTTTCAACTGCCTGAGAATAAGGTAAAGTTTAAGTAGATTGAAATCAATAGTCACAAAATTATTAAGGATTTGAGGTTTTTCCTCAAGATACCAATACCAGAAGTTTTAGTTCATGAAAATAAGTAAACAATTTGGATACTTAGCATTCCCAATGCCAAATACTCAATTTGAATAAAATTTTAGACTGAATTATTTTTATTTGTTTTTATTTCTTATCCTATGAAATAGAAATCAGAAGAAATCATGAGATGTTTTTGAAGAAAATATGCTTTAACTTTAATATGCTTTAACTTTAATACTGACAACTGATACCAACGTTACTTTTCATTCAAACATATAAAGTCATTGCTTCCATTCTTTATTGCCCTTACCAATTATAGACATAGGTTTTGTGATACAAAACAGAATCATAGTAATTTCTCATTCTTTTGTGAGGGAAAGCATTTAGACTCTGACTCCTTGGAAATTCGAGAACTATTGAAGCCATTTAAATACAAGTGCCAAATTTGCTGTTTCTTACTGATTTTCAGTGTATTGTGAAATAACAAAAAAAAGCAATGGAGTTTGACCACAGAGCAAAATAGGTAAAAGACACTGATTAATGAAATCCTAAATCCTATGAGAGTGCATGGGACAGAGTCAGTATTTTGATAGTATCTACTGTGATATAAAGTTGTCAGAGAAAAGGATCATGGAACAAAGATAGAATAGAATGTCTTCAAAGAATTTACTTTAAGTTTCAATTTAGCAAGATGTTTAAAGTATCTATGATGTGATTAGCACTGCACTAGATATAAGGAGAATATAAAATTAGTATGAAACACAAACCCTCACCAGAAGATTTCACCATTTTGTTGAGGAGTTAATTCTAATGTCTCAAGCAGCTCTAACACCAGTGCTCTCTCAGTACAGATTTAAGGTTGGAAGAAAAGTAAGCATTCAGTTTTTTTTTTTTTTAATATAGCAAGGCTACATAATAAAGATACAGTGGCACTTACCTTCCCTGGACATGGAACCACAGGCAGCTACGGTTGGTCATGAGAGTAGGATATGGCGAATGCCATAGTAACTTACACTGTCTTCAGAATTCCACAAAGACACCAACTGATGGGGACTTTTTATAAGGAAAAATACACAGGAACATGTGTCAAAGAAACTGGAGGCATTTGAGTACATGGGATAATTTTGTGTAAACTTTAGATAAAACCTCCCATGTTGTAGATGGAAAAACAAATTAGTGTCAGGGAAACAATGATCCAAATTATTCTATAAAAGCAAGTTCCAAAAAAATTGGCTGCAGGAATTTTGGTGGAAGAAGAGACCAATGTGGACATTGAAAATTTAAGGTTGGGGAGAGACTTCCAGGAGCCAAGATAGTGGAGAAAGAGGGAAGTCATTCTCACTCTCCCTTAATGACCTCTAAAAACCCAGAAAATATCACTCCAGGAAAGCTCTGGAACAGCCGAGCCAGCAGAGAGACAGGGTGCAGCAGCCTGTTAACCCAAGAAACTTGGGGGATTAACAGGAAAGGTCCCTATTGCTCTGGTGGAAGGGGAGTAGTAGTACAGGAAAGGAGGCATCCCAGCAAGCCGACACATGCCCCACCACAGCAAACCAGTGGGAGATCCTGAGCCCCAGGGCAGTGGAGCAACCAAGCACCAACACCAGGACACCCCAAGTGCATATGCACAGGCAGAGGAACGTGTAGACTCCAGTAGCCAAACCTCCACATATTGTCAGCTCTACTCCAGGAAGCACAATTCCAAGCAGACAGGCATCCTCTAGTAGCCAAACTTCCAAGTGTTTCAGCACAACTCCAGGAAGCACGATTCAAGATGGATAGGCATCCTCAAGCAGCCAAACCTTCCAGTGCTTCAGAGAAGCTGTTCTCCAGAGGCCAGATCACCATTCCCCACCCTGAGAGACTCAGTGTTGTTAACCCCAGGTAAGCTGCTAGACTCCTACAGCCTCTAGCTGCCAGCACCTGAGGTCCCTGCAAACAAAGCCAGGGACCTGATACCTGATCCCCTGCACAAGAAGCTTGGGTCAGTGCCCTCTGTTCTCCAGCAGGAGAGCTCAACTTTAAATGCCTGGAAATAGGCAAACATAATGAGCAAAAAGCAAAAATGGACCATGACCATAGATTCTTTCTATGGGGACAGGGAAGACGAAAACACAAATTCAGAAGAGGACAACATTGCCAACATAACAACATCCAAAACTTCAGAGGGGAATATGAACTGGTCTAAAGCCCAAAAAGCCTTCTTGGAAGAGCTCAAGAAGGATTTTAAAAGTCAAATAGGACAGGCAGAAGAAAAATTGGCAAAAGAAATGAGAGGTATGCAAGAGAGAGTCAATAGCTTGGAAAAGAAAGGACAAAAAGTGAGTGTAGAAAACAAGTCCATAAAAAATACAACTGGCCAAACTGGGGGTGGGGGGAGGGAGTGAGAAGTACCCTGAAGAAAAACACACCTTAAAAAGAACTGACCAAGTGGAAAAGAATGTAGAAAACCTATTTGAAGAAAATAGTTCATTAAAAATCAGAATTGGGCAATTGGAAGCCCGTGACTCTGTGAGACATTAAGAATTAGTCAAAAAATGAAGAAATGGAAGACAACATTAAAAAAAAAACTCATTGGTAAAACAACTACCCCAGAAAATAGATGCAGGAGAGATAATTTAAGAATTATTGTTCTACCTGAAAGTAATGATCAAAAGAGCCTGGAGAGCATCTTTCAAGAAATCAAAGAAAACTACCCTGAGGTCCTAGAACCAGAGGGTAAAATAGTCATCAACAGAATCCACCGATCACCTCCTGAAAGAGAACCCAAATGGAAAATGTCAAGGAATATTATAGCCAAATACCAGAATTATTAAGTCAAGGAGAAAATACTCCAGGCAGCCAGAAAGAAACAATCTAAATATCATGGAACCACTGTCAGGATTACACAGGAACTTGCAGCTTCTACAATAAAAGATCACAGGGCTGGGAGTATTATATTCCTTAAGGCAAAGGATCTTGGGTTACAACAAATGATCAAATATACAGTGAAATTGAGCATAATCTTTGAGGCAAGGAGATAGATATTCAATGAAATAAGGGACTTACAAACATATCTGAGGAAAACACCAGAGCTCAACAGAGAATTTGATATTCAAATAAAAGACTGAAGAGAAGGAAAAAAGGGTAAACAGGACAGACAAAAAGCATGTTATTCAATGAGGGTAAATTTTTTACATCCCTACACGGGAATTTCATACTGGCAATTCTTGAGAACTGTATCTTTACTATGACATTTAGAAGGTGTATACATTGACAGGGGACATGGGTATGAGTTGACTTTGATGTGATGATAAAAAATCCATTTAAGGGGTGAAAACTGATTTTACTGGGAGAAGAGGAGAAGAGGAGGCAGAAAAGGGTTAATTATGTCACATGAAGAGGTGCAAAGATCTATTACAGTAGAGGGAAAGAAGAGACAGAGAGGAGCATTGTTTGAAACTTACTCTCATCAGATTTGGCTCAAAGAGGGAATAACATACACAGCTGATAGAGAAATCTAACTTACCCCATAGGAAGGAGGAGAGAAAAGTGGAAAGGAAAGAGAAAGGGTGGATAGAAGGGAGGAAACAAGTAGTAAGGAAAAAGGTGAAGAAAAGGGAGGGTGCTGATAGAAGGGAGGGCATATTGAGGGAAGCAATGGCCAAAAGGAAAACTCTAGGGAGGTGGGAAGGAGAGAAAGGATGGAGAAAAGCATCAATAGGGAGAAAACAGAAAGGAGAGAAAGACACAGATGGTAATCATAAATGTAATGTGAATGTGAATGTGAATGGGATGAACTCTCCCATAAAAGGGAAGCGGAGAGCAGAGCAGATTAAAAACCATAATCCTACAATATGTTGTTTACAAGAAACACATTTGAAGCAGAGGGATATATGTAGAGTAAAGGTAAAAAGGCTGGAGTAGAATATACTATGCTTTAGCTGAAGTAAAAAAAAATAGTAAAGCAGGGATACCAATCCTGATCTCAGACAAAGAAAAAGCACAAACAGATCTAATTAAAAGCAATAAGGAAGGAAACTAGTTACTGCTAAAGACAATGAAGTAATATCATTAGTAAATGCACCAAATGGTACAGTATCCAAATTCTTAGGAGAGAAGTTAGGGGAATTACAGGAAGAAACAAAAAACAAAATTATATTCCTTGGGGACTTCAGCCTCCCCCTCTCAGAATTCTAATAAATCTAAACACAACATAAACAAGAAAGTAGCTAAGGATGTGAATAGAATTTTATAAACATTAGATATGGTAGGCCTCTGGACAGAATTGAATGGGAATATAAGGAAATATACCTTTTTCTCAGCTGTACATGGCACATACACAAAAATTGATCAAGTATTAGGGTATAAAAACTCACAATCCAATGCAGAAAAGCAGAAGTATTAAATGTATCATTTTCAGATCATGATGCAGTAAAAATTATATGTAATAAAAAAAGATAGGCCACAGAAAGATAGATTAAAATTTAATTGGAAACTAACTAATTTAATCCTTAGGAACAAGTGGTTCAAATAACAAATCACAGAAACAATCAATAACTTCATCCAAGAGAATGACAATAATGAGACAACTTACAAAAACTTATGGGATACAGCCAAAGCAGGTTTTAGGGGAAGTTTCATATTTCTCAATACTTAAATGTATAAAATAGCTAAAGAGAAGATCAATTAATTGGGCATGCAAATAAAAAAGCTAGAAAAAGAACAAATTTAAAAAATCCTTAATTTAATACCAAATTAGAAATTCTGAAAATCAAAGGAGAGATTAATAAAAGATAGATTAAGGAAACTATTGAACTAATAAAAATGAAATAAATAAAAAAAAAGTAGATAAAACTTTCATTAATTTGATTTAAAAAAAAATTCCCAGTATAAAAAAAATGAAAAGGCTAAATTCAACACCAAGGAAGAGGAAAATAAATCAATAATTAGGAAGTATTTTGCACAACTGAATGCCAATATTTTTGACAATCTTAGTGAATAGGATGAATATTCATAAAAATAAATATACTGCCCAGATTAACAGAAGAGGAAATAAAATACTTGACCCTATTTCAGAGAAAGAAAGTGAACAAGCCATCAATGAAATCCCTAAGAAAAAATCTCCAAGGCCAGCCAGATGGATTTACAAATGAATTATATCAAATATTTAAAGAACAACAAATTCCAATAATATTTAAACAATTGGGGGGAAATAGCAAATAAGGAGTCCTACAAAATTCTTTTTATGACACAAATATGATGCTCAAACCTAAACGGGGGAGAGCCAAAACAGAGAATGAAATCAAAGATCAATTTCCCAAATGAATACAGCAGTAAAACTAAATTAAATAAAATATTAGCAAAGAGATTACAGGAACTTATCTTGAGTATAATAAACTACGATAAGATAGGATTTATACCAGGTATACAGGTCCAGTTCAATAATAGGAAAACTATCATCATAATTGACAAATATCAACAGCAAAACTAATAGAAATCACATTATTATATCAACAGATGTAGTAAAAAGCCTTTGAAAACTACAACACCCATTCCTATTTAAAAAAGGTGCAGAGCATATGAATAAATGGAGTCTTCCTTAAAATGATAAGTAGCATCTATTGAAAATCATGAGCAAGCATTATATGTAATGGGAATAAGAAAGAAGCATTCCAGTAAGATTAGGAGTGAAACAAGGTTGTCCATTATTACCCTTGTTATTAAACATTGTACTAGAAATGTTAGTTTTATCAACAAGAGAAGAAAAAATAAATTGAAGGAATTAGAATAGGCAAATAAGAAACTAAGCTATCACTCTTTGCAGATGATATGATAATATACTTAGAGAATCCAGAGAATTAAGTAAAAAAAAACTACTTGAAATAATAAACAAATTTGGCAAAGTTGCAGTATACAAAATAAACCAACATAGATCACTGGCATTTTTATATATTACTAACAGGGCCCAGTAGTGGAAGACAGAAAAAGAAATTCTATTTAAAGTTACTCTAGATGTTATAAAGTATTTGGGAGTCTGCCTGCCAAGACAAACCCAGGAACTCCATCAACAGAAATGCAAAACACTTTTCACACAAATAAAGTCAGATCTAGATAACTGGAAGAATATCAATTGCTCATGGGTAGGCCAAGCTAATATAATAAAAATAGCCATTCTATCTAAACTAATTTCATTATTCATTGTCATACCAATCAAACTAAAAAAAATGTTTTGGAGAGCTAGAAAAAATAATAACCAAATGTACCGAGAAGAACAAAAGGTCCAGAATATCAAGGGAAGTTACGAAAAGAAATGCAAGGTGGCCTAGCCATACCATATCTAAAATTGTATTATAAAGCAGCATTATGCAAAACTCCTTGGTAGTGGCTAAGAAACAGAATGGCAGATCAGTGGAATAGGTTGGGTACACAAGACACAATAGTCAATGACCATAGTAATCTACTATGTGACAAACTCAAAGACTCTAGCTTCTGGGATAAGAGCTCGCTATTTAACAAAGACTGCTGGGAAAACTGGAAAGCAGTGTGGCAGAAATTAGGCATAGAACAACAACTTATACCCTATGCTAAGATAAAGTCAAAATGGGTACATGATTTAGATATAAATACTGATACCATAAGCAAACTAGGAGATCAATGAATAGTTTACCAGTCTGATTTATGGAGACTGGAAGAATTTATGACAAAAAACGGGATAGAGAACATTATGAAATACAAAATAGATTATTTTGATTACATTAAATTTTTCACAAAGAAAACAACTGCAACGAAGATTAGAAGGGAAGCCAAAAACTGGGAAACAGTTTTTACAGCCACTGTCTCTGATAATGGCCTCATTTCTAAAATATATAGAGCATGGAGTCAAATTTATTAGAACTCAAGTCATTTTGCCAATAGATAAATGGTCAAAGGATATGAATAGACAAGTTTTCAGAGGAAGAAATCAAAGTTCTCTTTAGTCACGTGAAATAAAAATGTTCTAAATCACTATTTATTAGAGAAATGCAAATCAGAACAACTATCAGGTTGCCTAACATGACAAAAGAGGAAAATGATACACGTTGGAGACAACATGGGAAATTTGGAACACTAATGCATTGTTAGTGGAGTTGTGAACTGATCCAACCATTCTGGAAAGCAATTTGGAACTATGCCCAAAGGATTATAAAACTATGCATACATTTTGACCCAGCAATACCACTACTAGGTCTGTATACCGAAGAGATCATACAAATGGGAAAAGGACCCACATATACAAAAATATGTCAAGCAGCGATTTTTTTTATTGTTTTTTTTGAGGGTCATATTTTTATTTAAATTTTAATTTATTTGTTTAACATATTTAGTTTTCGGCATTGATTTTCACATGAGTTTGAATTACAAATTTTCTCCCCATTTCTACCCTTCCCCCCACTCCAAGATGGCCTATATTCTGGTTGTCCTGTTCCCCAGTCATCCCTCCCTTCTGTCACCCCACTCCCCTCCCCCTTTTCCTTTCTTTCTTGTAGGGCAAGATAAATTTCTACACCCCATTGCCTGTGTATCTTATTTTCTAGTTGCATGCAAAAACATTTTTTTTTTTGTTTTTCAAAATCTGTTTTTAAAATTTTGAGTTCCAAATTCTCTCCCGTCTTTCCTTCCCACCCACCCTCCCTAAGAAGTCAAGCAATTCAACATAGGACACATGTGTATCATTGTGTATAACCCTTCCACAATACTCATGTTGTGAAAGACTAAGTATATTTTGCTCCTTCCCGACCCATCCCCCTTTATTGAATTTTCTCCCATGACCCTGTTCCCTTTCGATAGTGTTTGTTTTTGATTACCTCCACCCCCATCTGCCTTCCCCTCCATCATTCCCCCCTTTTTTATCTTCTTCCCTCTTCTTTCCTGTGGGGTAAGATACCCAATTGGGTATGTATGGTATTCCCTCCTCAGGCCAAATCTGATGAGAGCAAGGTTCACTAATTCCCCTGTCACCTGCCCTCTCCCCTCCTCCCACAGAACTGCTTCCTCTTGCCACCTTTAGGGGAGATAATCCACCCCATTTTATCTCTCCATATCTCCCTCTCTCAGTATGTTCCTCTCTCATCACTTAATTTGATTTTATTTCTTTTAGATATCTTCCCTTCATCTTCAACTCACCTTGTGTCTTCTCTCTCTCTCTCTCTCTTTCTCTCTCTCTCTATACATATATATATATATATAGATATAGATATATAGATATAGATATATAGATATATATACACATACACATAGATATATACATACATATACATTCACTTATACATATACATAAACATATACAGATATATATGCATATTCCCTTCAGCTACCCTAATACTGAGGTCTCATGAATCATACATGTCTTCATTCCATGCAGGAATGTAAACAAAACAGTTCAACTTTAGTAAGTCCCTTGCAATTTCTTTATCTTGTTCTTTTTCTTGATTACCTTTTCATGCTTCTCTTGATTCTTGTGTTTGAAAGTCAAATTTTCTATTCAGTTCTGGTCTTTTCACTGAGAAAGCTTGAAAGTGTTCTATTTTATTGAAAGTCCATATTTTGCCTTGGAGCATGATACTCAGCTTTGCTGGGTAGGTGATTCTAGGTTTTAATCCTAGCTCCACTGACCTCTGGAATATCGTATTCCAAGCCCTTTGATCTATTAGTGTAGAAGCTGCCAGATCTTGGATTATTCTGATTGTATTTCCACAATACTCAAATTGTTTCTTTCTGGCTGCTTGCAGTATTTTCTCCTTGATCTGGGAGCTCTGGCATTTGGCGACAATATTCCTAGGAGATTTCTTTTTGGGATCTATTTGAGGAGGCGATCGATGGATTCTTTCAATTTCTATTTTGCCCTGTGGCTCTAGAATATCAGGGCAATTCTCCTTGATAATTTCTTGAAAGATGATATCTAGGCTCTTTTTTTGATCATGGCTTTCAGGTAGTCCAATAATTTTTAAATTATCTCTCCTGGATCTATTTTCCAGGTCGGTGGTATTTTTCCAATGAGATATTTGACATTGTCTTCCATTTTTTCATTCCTTTAGTTCTGTTTTATAATATCTTGATTTCTCATAAAGTCACTAGCTTCCACTTGATCCAATCTAACTTTTAAAGTAGTATTTTCTTCAGTGGTCTTTTGGACCTTCTTTTCCATTTGGCTAATTCTGCCTTTCAAGGCATTCTTCTCCTCATTGGCTTTTTGGAGCTCTTTTGCCATTTGAGTTAGTCTATTTTTTAAGGTGTTGTTTTCTTCAGTGTATTTTTCAGTATTTTTGGGGGTCTCCTTTAGCAAGTCATTGACTTGTTTTTCATCGTTTTCTCCCATCCTTCTCATTTCTCTTCCCAATTTTTCCTCTACTTCTCTTACTTGCTTTTCCAAATCCTTTTTGAGCTCTTCCATGGCCTGGGACCAGTTCATGTTTTTCTTGGAGGTTTCTGTTGTAGGCTCTTGAACTTTGTTGACTTCTTTAGGCTGTATGTTTTGGTCTTTCTTGTCACCAAAGAAAGAATCCAAAGTCTGAGACTGAATCTGGGTGCGTTTTCACTGCCTGGCCATATTGCCAACCAACTAACTTGACCCTTGAGTTTTTCAGTGGGGTATGACTGCTTGTAGACTAAAGAGTTCTATGTTCCACGTTTGGGGGGGAGGTGCCAGCTCTGCCACACCAGCACTCCTCCTTGCCCAAGAACCCCCAATCTGAACTGTGCTTAAATCATCAGCAGGCTGTGCACTCCTACTCTGATCCGCCACTTAATTCCTCCCACCAGGTGGGCCTGGGGCCGCCCCACCTCCGCTGCCCCCAGGGCTGGAAGCAGAACCGAACCGCGAACTCCTTCCACTCCCACAGCTTTTCCCACTAACCTTCTCCACTGTCTTTGGTGTTTGTGGGTTGAGAAGTCTGGTAATTGCTGCAGCTCACTGATTCAGGGCGCTAGGGCCCACTCTGCCCGGCTCCTGGTCTGGTTGGTCCACGCCGCTCAGGCTGGGCTCTGCTCCACTCCGCTCCCAGCTCCCAGCTCCCTGTGGGATACACCTCACCCAGTGACGATCCAGGCTGTCCTGGGCTGGAGCCCTGTTTCCCTCTGCCATTTTGTGGGTTCTGTCATTCTAGAATTGGTTCAGAGCCATTTGTTATAGGTTTTTGGAGGGACTCGGCAGGGAGCTCACGATAGTCCCTGCTTTCCAGCCGCCATCTTGGCTCCGCCCCCCTCAAGCAGCTATTTTTGTGGTGGCAAAGAATCGGAAATCAAGGGGACTTCCATCAATTAGGGAATAGCTGAACAAGTAGTGGTATATGAATGGAATGAAAAATTAATGTGCTATAAAAAATGATGAACAGGTGGATTTCATAAAAACCTGTAAAGACTTATATGAACATTGTACATAGTAATAGTAACATTGTATAATGAATCACTTCAATAGAAATCATCAAAACTGCTTGGTACTGGCCAAGAAATCAAGTGGTGAATCAGGGAATAAATTAGGTACACAGGACACAGTAGTCAATGTCTATAGTAATCTACTCTTTGACAAAACCAGGGAGTCCAGCTTCTTGGATAAGAATTCACTATTTCACAAAAACTCCTGGGAAAACTGGAAAACAGTATGTCAGAAACTGGGCACAGACCAATATCTTACAATGTGTACCAAAATGAAAGTCAAAATGGGTTCACAATTTAGATACAAAGGCTAATCCATAAGCAATTTTGGAGAGCAAGGAATAGTTTACCTGTCAGATTTATGGAGAAGTGAAGAATTTATGACCAAACAAGAGATAGATAACATTATGAAATGCAAAACAGATAATTTTAATTATTTTAAATTGAAAATTTTTTTCAACGAAGAAAGCCAATTCAACAAAAATATTAGGAGGGAAACAGAAAACTGGGAAAAAAATTTTACAACTAGTGTGTCTGATAAATTCCTCATCTCTAAAATATACAGGGAACTATGTCAAAATTCTAAAAATACAAGTCATTCCTCAGTTGATAAATGGTCAAAGGATATGGACATGTATTATTCAGAGGAAGAAACTAAGGATATCTATAGTCATAGGAAAAAAAAATGTTCTAAATCATTGTTGATTAGAGAGATGCAAATCAAAACATCTCTTAGGTACCATATCTCTCCTGTCAGATTGGCTAACATGACAAAACAGGAAAGTAATATATCCTGGAGAAGATGTGGGAAAATTAGAAGAGTATTACATTGTTGGTGGAGTTGTGAACTGATTCAAACATTCTGGAGAATAATTTGGAACTATGCCTGTAATACCAAGTAAAGTGGGACTTTTGTTGTTCTTTGTTTTGGAGGGCTTCTCAGCACTAAGGCAATCAAGTACTTTTGGGTCTCAATGTCCTGAGACTGTATTGTATGTGGAGCTATGGAGCAGGAATGAAGAGCTACCTTCATACAGACCCAGCAGAAGCAGTTTGTGAGATGAGAGAAAAAGAAGAGAGCTGGCCATGTACCAACCCAACAAGAGAGGAGAACTGCCTATGAGCTGACCTTGGTGAAGGGAGAACAAAAGCAGAGAGCTGCCTACATGTGGATTCAGGCAGAAGCCAGGAATGGCTGGCTCCTGCTGCAAGAAGGGGAACCCTACAGCTCGGAATTGAGCACTAGGGAAAGTTAACATCTTTGCAGCAAGGTGCTGAGTGTGCTTTTTTGCTGCCTTCCCCTGAGACAATTGCTTAGGACCCAGGGGGAGGGTGAAATTGTCTATGATGGGTGGGAGGAAGTGTGGTAGACCCCCAATGACTCCATCCTGTTGGCTTTGTTGCCCAGCTGCCCCTCATGACCTGAAAGTGGTGGGGGGAGTGGAGCAGTGTGGGGAGGACACATCCCAAAGAGAGTTTTATTTGGACTTTGGGGACTTTATTGGGACTTTGCTCATTAAAGCCTGCTGGTACCTGAGGGTAGCAGGAGAAAGTCTGCAACAGCAGTGTGGGGAGAAGGACACATCCTCAATAAAGACTTGACTTGGACACTCTGTATTGACTGAACAGATTGTAACTTGCTGTGACCTAAGGGTTGAAGGTGTTTGTGTTTTTGGCCACTCCTTAAGGATGAAAAGTTTTGCTAGGTAAGACCCTGACCTGGGACCCTCTGCTTGTGTAAACAAGTGTTTTGGGGAATGCTCCTGAATGACATGTTTTGCTTAAGGATGTTGCTGTGAATGTTATGTTTAGTTTATTGAACAATGTGGGGTTCCAAAGTATAATGCCTCCATTTGTTCCAGGATCCATGGCCATTTAGATTTTTTAGCCCAAGGATCCTAGAGGGGTGGAGATGTAATAGCAAGTAAAGTGGGACTTTTTTGTTGTCTTTGTTTTTGGACTGCTTCTCAGCACTAAGGTAATCAAGTGCCTTTGAGTCTTGCCTTTGTTTGAATCAAGAGTCATTAATTGGAAACAATATATATGATGGGTTGATAGTGATCAAATATCTTTCTCACACCCTTTTCCTAAATAGATGTTAAGACTTAGGTCTACATACTTTTGTTAAGAAGGCAGTAAGCCACAGGGCCCTAAACAGGGTATATATGCTTTGAGGTTGGCATTTTGATTTGGGCACACACTCATCCGAAGACTGTTGGTGTGAAGACATCATCACATTTATTATTCAATATTGTAATAGTAATGTTGGTATGGCAATAATAGAAGAAAAAGACATTGAATGAATCAGAAGAGGCAATGACAAAACAAAACTATTGCTCTTTGCAAAATATATTATGAGTAGTTATAGAATTCTAGATCAACTAAAAATCTAGTTGAAATAATCAAAAACTTAAGCAAAGTCACAAGACATAAAATGTGCTCAAATAAATTATCAGCATTTGTACTTATTACCAACAATATCCAGCATCAAGAGATAGATAGGAAAATCCCATTTAAAATAATTGTAGACTACATAAAATGCTAGGGAATCTACCTGCCAATATAAAACCAAGAACTATATTAACACCATGATGAAATACTTTTCTTATGAATAAAATCAGAATGAAACAATTTAAGGATCATTAATTTGCATGGTTGCCAACCCAATATTCACTACCATGCCAATCAAACTACCAATAATTATTTGATAGAGCTAGAAAAATTAACAACAAAATTCTTGTGGAAGAAAAAAAATAGTTAAGAATTTTAAAGTAATGAAAAAAGTAATTGAAGGAAGGTAGCCTACTTATACCAGATCTCAAACCACTTTACAAAATGGTAAAAATCAAAGAAATCAGTTAGTAACAAAAAAATAGAGTGATGGGTCAGTGGAATAGATGAGACAAACAATAAATAGAATTAAATGACCATAGTAATCTATTGTTTAATAAATGCAAACATCCAATCTTTTGGGAACAAAAAAAATCATTATTTGACAAAAATTGCTGGGAAAACTGGAAAGCAGTTTGACAGAAATCAGGTATAGATCAACATCTCACACAATATACACAGATAAGATACCTGCTACTTATTTTAGACATAAAGGACAATATCTTAAGCAAATTAAAGGAGCATGGGATAGTTTATCTCTCAGATCTATTGATAAGGGAAGAATTTATGACCAAATAGGAGACAGAGAGCTTTATAGGTTGCAGAGTAGATAATTTTGAATACATTAATAAGTATTTGCACAAACAAAAGCAATGCAGCCAAGATTAGAAGGAATGCAGAAAACTAGGGGTTGGGAGAGATTACATAAAGTTTCTCTGATAAAGGCCTTATTTCACAAATATAGAGAGAAGTGACTGTATTGGGAATCAAGACGGGCTCTTAGCACTTATTCAACCAAGTGCCCTTGAAGAGTCTGGCCTTTGTTTCCTGGATTAAATTAGAAGTCTTCCATGACCTCCTTGCCTCAAGAGAAAAGCCTAGTTTACATGGGTTTGAGTGACATGTTTGCGACATAAGAGGGTTTTAGACCACATGGGTTTAAGTTGCATTTTTGTGATGATTTTAGGTAACATTGGTAAGTCGCATGTGTGACTCACCTTTGACCCTGAAAAAGATATATAAAACCAGAGGTTGACTTTCTTTTTTCAGAGCTCTGAGCTGCAGCAGTAGTGATGCATAACTCTGAGTCAGCTGTTGTCGAGCTCCTAGCTGAACTCAGATGTTGGTAACTATGAATTGTATTTGGTCTGTTTATAAATGTATGTTTGTAATTTGTTTTTATTTGTTCTGAAATTCAGGGTGCTGGCTTTTCCCCCTGAACTAAGTGAATGATATTTGTATGCTGGATTAAAGTGAGATTATTAACCCCTTAATGTTGCTTTTCTTGGTAAAGCAGATCAAAAGAACCTGGGCTTGCAGCATTCTGTGTGCTGGTTGTTGTTGGTTTTACACCCCCACAGCAGCTGCTAGCTAAACTGTTACAACAATGAGCCAAATTTATAAGAATACAAGTTATCCCCCAATTCACAAATGGTCAAAAGATACAAACAGGTAGTTTCTAGACAAAGAAAACAAAGCTATCTATAGTCACATGAAAAATGCTCTAAATCTTTATTGATTAGAGTAAGGCAAATTAAAATTTTTTGAGGCAGTACCACAAAACCATATTGGATAATATTACAGAAGAGGAAAATGACATATATTAGAGGAGATTGGGAAAACTGAGACACTAATGCACTGTTGGTAGAGTTGTTTGAACTATGGCCTAAGGGCTATCAAACATTACATACCCTTTGACTGAAGATTACCACTACTTGGTCTGTATCTGAGAGAAGGGGGGGAATAAAAGGAAGGAAAGAAGGAAGGAAGGAAGGAAGGAAGGAAGGAAGGAAGGAAGGAAGGAAGGAAGGAAGGAAGGAAGGAAGGAAGGAAAGAAGGAAGGAAGGAAGGAAAGAAGGAAGGAAGGAAGGAAGGAAAGAAGGAAGGAAGGAAGGAAGGAAGGAAGGAAGGAAGGAAAGAAGGAAGGAAGGAAGGAGGGAGGGAGGGAGGTAGGGAGAGAGAAATGGTGCCTATCTGTACAAAAGTGTTATAGGAGAATTTTTGTGGTGCAAAGAATTGGAAATTGAGGAGATGTTAATCAATTTGGGAATGGCTGAAGAAGTTATGGTTCATGAAATGATGCAAACTGAAGTGAAGAGAACCTGGAGAATTTTGTACCTAGTATGAGGAATATTGTATAAAAATCAACTCTGAATAACTTAGCTTTTCTCAGCAATGCAATGATTCAAGATAATTTTGTAGAACTTATAATGAAAAATGCAATCCATCTTCAACAGAAAAAAAATGATGGAATCTGAATGCAGACTGAAACATACTAAAAGAAATGCCTTCATTTTTCTTGGTTTTATTTTCTCCAGTTTCTTTTACAACATGGTTTATACAGAAATATGTTTTATATAACTGCACACATAGAACCTGTAACCAATTGCTAGCCTTCTGAACAAGGGGTGAGGGGAGGGAGAAAGAGAGAAAATTTGGAACTCCAAATTTAAAAAAAAATAATGTTAAAATGTTTTGATATGTAATTGGGAAAATTAATATTTTAAAATAGGTGAAATTTGGGAGAAGGGCAGGAAATATTGGGCAATGTTGCAAATAACACAGAAGGAGAGAAATGTGAGGTGTATTTTTGGGAACAGTGAATCAACATTTTGGTAGAAGCAAAGAATAGATAAAAGGATAAAGACAGAGTAACAACACATTGTAGAGGAATATAAATGTGACTCCACTCATTAATTGAAGAGTTAATTAGAGGGTAATTAATGCTGCCCTCTTGCCTATCTGTCTTAGTTGGTCAGTAGATCTATTTGTCTCTCTGTCTCTGTCTCTTTCTCTCTGTTCCTGTCTGTCTGTCTCTCTCTATATATATGTATGCTTATACGTACGTATGTGTATTATTTAATTTTTTCTTAACTAGATCCTTGACTATGTTCTTTGACAATGAAACTAATTATACAATGACCATCATAACAATTAACTAAGGAAAAAAAAACAAACTACCAAAAGGCATTAAATAAGTGGAGAGATTGAGAAAGGAAGAGAAAAAAGGAAGGAAGAGATTACTTGTGACAAACTAGTAAGAAAATATGCTATACTCATGAGCACAAAAGACTTTTCAGATGTTAAAGCACTGAGGACTAATCAGAAGAACTCAGTGGAAATGGAAGAGTGAGGGACACTTCTTTCAAAGCCACAGAGCCTAAGGAGGAGGGTAGCAAGGGCATTCTGAATTCTTCCTAAGTCTGTTAACACATACATTATTTCAAGATAATGGAAAGGCACTCTGTTAGTATAATCTTTTAAGAATGAAGGCAGGTGAACTGACATCCAATACTAACTACATCCTATATTTAAATAGAACCTTTTAGACTGATCATTTCTGGGCTAAACAGATTTAATAGGAATCTGAAGGACAGCTAAGATGGGATACATTCTAGATTCACACAGATACTCCACTCTCCCTCTCTATCCTGAGCTGAACTTCGAGTTTCTTTGAAAAAAGTAAGAGGGTGGGAATGGGGAAAAGGAAGGAGAAAGGGAATTGCATTGAAAAGGGAAGAAAAATAGGGGTTAAATTTGGCCCAAACATGGCAAAAAAGCCAGGAGGGGAGGCAGAGAAACTGTTTTACAGGTGTAAGACACACACTCCTTATATTAACACTTTTTAGCATCTTATATTTTTGTGTAATATCAACAAGTACTTAACTGATTTGCCCAGAGTCAGTGAGGTATCAAAGGTGGGATAGCATCTAAAATCTTTCTGCCTTCAAGTCCCTCTCCCTTTCTTTCCTTTGACACTGACAACTACTATCACCAGTTCTCCCAGTCACTTCGCCACATGATGCCTATACTTTTTGACTTCAAATCATCATACTTTGACTCTTCCAGACACCTAGAAAATATAAACAGACACTACCCAGACTTTTTCACTTATATCTCCTCGAATTGCACTGCTCTATGTATTTTCATTCATTTTTTCTCATGCTTGGAAAGCATGCTCTCATCTTAGTCTTTTAAAATGACTACTTCACTTTAAAATGTTCAGATATTATCTCTCAATCTTCCAATACGAGTTTTCTCCCTAAAATGATCATATTATCTTGTATTCTTTACTTTTCTTTTCTCTTCCTTTTTCATTCTTTTATTTCTAATCCTTTTTTCATTCCTTCTTTTTTCTTCTTTCTTTTGTCATCCTTTCTTTTTTCTTTCTGTGTTTTAGCACTGTATAATCTAGTAAGATACTATTTATCACAATGAAAAAGAAAAAACGAAATAGATTATTTTAAAGAGACATGAAAAAAACTGAGGTTTGATGAGCAAAAGGAACAAAGCCACTGTAGTTTATACTGTAACATTAACATTGCAAGAATGTTTAAAACATGGATAAAATGAAGAAGAATGAAATGAGAAAAAACAGAACAATATAAAAGATCTGATCCAATTCTTATGTGGAAAAAATGCTCTAAATCACTAATAACTAGACAAATGTAAACTAAAACAACTCTAAGGTACCAACTCATACTCACTATATTGATTAAAATAACAGAAAAAGAGAATTACAGTTATAAGACATGGGATATTAGAAAATATGTATGACTATGCCCTGTTGGTAGAGCTGGAACCTAGTTCAACCATTCTGGACAACAATTTGCAACTGTGCCCCAAGGTCTACGAAATTTTACTCACACTTCAACTCAGCAATACTGATATTATGTCTATCTCAAGGAGATCAAAGAAAAATGAAAAAGACCCTTATTTCTAAAAAAATATTTATAGTAATCCTTTTTGTGAAGGTAAAGAATTGGAAACTGGGGGGATATTCATCAGTTGGGGAATGTTATAATATATGAATGTGATAGAGTATAATTATGATACACAAAAATAATGAGAAAAAAAAATGGAAAACTTATACAAACTGATTCAAAGTGAAGTAAGAAGAACCAGAAGCCCATGATTAATTGTGAAACATTTAGTAACTCTGATCAATACAATAATCCACCACAATTTCAAGGGACTCATGATTTCAAATACTGTCTATGTCTAGATAGAAAAAGAATGGTCTCAGGTTGTAGATTGAAGTATTTTTCCCCCGTTTTTCTTGCTTTGGGAGGACAATTAATTTGGAAATATGTCTTACATATCATCACACGTATAATGGATATCATATTTCTTGCTTTCTGAATAGGTGGAGGAAGAGGATAGAGGAAGGGAGGGAGAGAATTTGAAAGTAAAAATTAAATTAAATTGAAATTAAAAAATAAAAGTAAAGACAAATTTAAAAAGCCAATAGAAATAAAATTAACAGAGTGCTACATAAGAAAGTACAAAGAAAAAATATTCCAAGCAATTTCATAACTGATGAACAGGATAGACCAAATTTATAGATATTCCCCTGGGAATGAATATGGTAATAGTGAAACACAACTAATTATCACATTTTACCTTTTCCCCCTTTTACAAAATGTATATCATCAGAAGATTCAGAGGCTCAAGCTACTTGCTTCAGAGGCTTATTAAAAGTATAGTGTGATGACAAATTATTCTTCTCAGGTATGTCGACTTCACAATGAATGCTAATATACATTTACATTGGCATTGACAGTGACAGTGAAAAGGAGAAGACCAAAAGGCTATGAAATGAAACTATCAATAGCAATTTCCTTTTTAAAATTACCTTTCACTTGCTCTAGATGGGCATTCAGTTCTGAGGAGAAAAGTCTTTATGCTACATGACAGAGACATATAAAAGTGCAAATAACAGAGTATAAAGGTAGGACAGAGACTGTTATTCCAAGATAAGACACTCTACCTTAAAAAGAGTGTTTTCCTGATGCTTTTTTACCTCAATGCTATTTGCTAATAGCCCATACTCTTTGATTCAATTTTACCTTGTGATAATAACAGAAAAAAACACACTTAGACAACATACACCCAAACAATAACCCCTTCTTCCAACATGTGTAGTATTTTGCCCTCAGAGTGTGTCTCCTTTCTGTGAAAAAAGGAGTTTACATCAATGGCCAATATTGGTCATGACACTTAATTGAGGTTCATCAACCTTTTAGTGTTGCTTTCATTTATATCATTGAAATCATAATGTATATTGTTTTCCAGATTATATTTTATGACATTTAAGTTCATTCAAGTGTTCCCATTATAACTACTTTTAACAGTAATTTGTGACTTACTAAGTCTGAACACTGAAAGTTTCCTTTGAACCATTGTTCAAATCACCGTTTTTGGCTATTAATGGCTCATATTCATTTGTGACATATTATAAATTCAACTAGCCTACTATATCTAAGTAGTTCCAGGCTCTATGCCTGACCATCATTTCCTGGACTACATCACATACAGCCATACACAAAAGCTATCTTGTCATTAACCCTGCCACTGCCTTGTTTGTCATCACTTAGGTGAGTATTTTGAGAATGGCCAATCAGAAAACATGCCCTTTGCCCAGTCCCACAGAGTCAACCTATTCTGTTTTAGAACTCCTTCCCTGAGGTCAAACTGATTTTATTGCTACCCATCCAGAAGCTTAACTTGTAAACAATGACGAGTAACCCGCAAGGCCCAAACTAGACCATAAAATCAAGATTCTCATTCCATCTGACACATTGGCACTGGTTTTATCTACCCTGTCATCTCTACTGAAATACTACTCCTTCCTTAGTTACCTTTTGCTAATTATATACTACCATTGTTTCTGAAAAGGATATGTTAAATTGACTGCTCTGTGGTTCAACTGATGACATCTGTGACTTTCTAGACAATCCCTTCCCCATCCTGTACTCTGATATGAGTTATCTTTCTTTATTTGAAAATAAATTCCTTAAGTCCCTGGGCTCTATCCCTTTTGCATTTTTATCCTCAAGGCTTAGCAAAGCACCTGGAACATATTAAGTGTCTCATGAATTTGTTTTCATTCATTTGCTCATTCATTCACTTATCCATTCATTCAACATATCCAAATCATTCTTCCCAGGCCAAAAGACTTTTTCCTCTTCTCCAAGCAGGCTACTCTTCTCAGTGTTATCCTAATAGACATTACACTTCAATTCTAGATCTATGCTTTTTCTAAAGCACTCTGCCGGAAATGCCCTCCCTTCTCTCATCCATTCCTCTAAATCCAATTCATATTTGAAGCACCAGCTTAAGCCCTTATCTTCTTCATGGTGTGTTTGGACAATGCTTTAGCTCAAATTGATGTCTCTCTTCTTTGAAGTTCTGTTGTACTGATAGTACCACACTCTTTAACACTTAATAAATCTCCTGGGTACAGTTATTCATCCTCTCTAGATGGTAAGCTCCTTAAAGAGTTGGAGGCATACTTCAAGTTGTTTTTTTGCCCCACTTTATACATATCATATAGCCAGCTGTCAATCAACATTTATCGCTTTCTTTGTGGATCTTCTTTTTGATGCTACATCATACATTCCTTTAACAATTTCACATAATTCTCAATATCAAAATTAAAGTAAGATAGTTTTCTTAGTTTTCTCATTCATATCCAAATCACAGTCTTAAAAATGAATAGCTACAAGAGGAAGTGAAACTATGAATGTCATGAAGTCTAAATTTTATTTATTTGTTTCAATTCCTTTTAAATTCTGCAGGATACTAATTACAATTCTACACATATGAATCATTTTTCTTGAAGAATCTGAAAAAGAAAATCTATTCCATAAGCAGAATTTTTTTCTTGGTGTAAACAAGGGTTTTCTCTACCCTCTCCTGTTTTTCCATAAAAAATGATGATAATAGGACTTATCAAAATTCAACTTTAAAAAGTAGTCCTACTAAAATAGTTTTTTACATTCAACATGTTGTTTGTTTGGAATATTTTTAAACATGTCTTACCTGTATATCAACATCTACTACACTTGTGATTTTAGGTACAATTTGAATATAAGTACATCATGATTTCATAAAAAAATTGATTAATAGTTAATGCAAAAAAGTTCATGAAAAAACAACAGCATGTGAGGAAAATTAATGTATAATTTTGGATTTGCAGGGGAAATCTAAAAGTATAATGTGAAATGTTATATAGGTAGATGATATATATTTTCATATATTCAATTTTTCAAATGCTTCTTGAGGTACGTTGGTCAATAAAATGCTTACAATGGTATGAATACATTATAATAATTATATATAATATAATAATAATACATTAGTGGGAAAGGTGGACAGTGACATGGTTTATATCATGCTCACTTCAGCACCAGGAACACCTGAGTTCAAATCCTCATTTGAATCTATTGGATATGGATCTTCAGCAAAGCACTTAACCCCTCAATGTCTTAAAACACTTTCTAAAATCATAAATTATAAATAATTCCTAACCTGTACTGGTAGAGGGAGTTCCCTTACCTGGGAGTTCCCTATGCTATTGAAATGACAGGTCCATTTTCTATCCCGTCATGATAATAGTATTATAAATAAGAGAAGGACTTCTTTCCAAATCTAGACTTATACAAGCACATACACACACACACACACACACACACACACACACACACACACATATATATACATTTATATACATTTATACACACACATTTATATATGCTTATATATTATATAATATATAATTTTGTTATATTATTTTATTATGTTATTATATTATGTTATACATATATATTATTTACATATTATATATTTACATATAGTATACATATATATATGATAACATTTTGATTTTAAATGAAATCATTGCCATGATCCTACCTGTCTTGCCCCAATCTCCAATCTGATCTCCATTCGTACATCTCCAAACGCTTCTCAGACATCTCTAACTGGATGTGCAGAAGACATCTTGGACTCAATATATGCAAAACTGAATTCATTATCTTTCTTTCAAACTTCTCCCCTCCTCCCCCTTCCCTATTATTTTAGAGAGGAATATTAACCTGTCAGGCCCTTAAGTTCATGACATAGGAATCATCCTGTATCCCTTATTATCTCTCACCCTCCCCCAAATCAAATCTGTTGCCAAGGCCTGTCAATTTCACCTTAACGACATTCTCCAGGTTCACCCCTTCCATTATTTTACCCTGCCACCACTCTACTATGGGCCCCCATCACTTCAGGCCTTGATTATTGCAATAGCCTGCTGACTGGTGTGCCTTTCTCAAGTGTCTCCATACTTCAATCCATTATTCATTCAGCCACTAAAGTGATTTTCCTAGTGTATGGGTTTAATAATGTCATGCACCCCCACTCAATAAACTCCAGTGGTTTCCTTTGCCTCAAAAGCAAATATCAAATGCTCTGCTTGACATTCAAATCCTTCATAAGCTAGCCCCTCCTAATTGTATGGGCTTCTTACACTTCTTTTTTTTTTTCCCTCTTTTTATTTTATTTTTTTTAATGCAATTTATTTATTTAACAAATTTGGTTTTCAGCATTGATTTTCACAACAGTTTGAATTACAAATTTTCTCCCCATTTCTGCCCTCCCCCCCCACTCCAAGATGGCGTATATTCTGGTTGCCCTGTTCCCCAGTCAGCCCTCCCCTCTATCACCCCCCTCCCCTCTCATCCCCTTTTCCCTTCCTTTCTTGTAGGGCAAGATAAATTTCTACGCCCCATTGCCTGTGTATCTTATTTTTTAGTTGCATACAAAAAGTTTTTTTGTTTTTGAACATCTGATTTTAAAACTTTGAGTTCCAAATTCCCTTCCCTCTTCCCTTCCCACCCACCCTCTCTAAGAAGTTGAGCAATTCAACCTAGGCCACACATGTATTATTATGTATAACCCTTCCACAATATTCATGTTGTGAAAGGCTAACTACATTTTGCTCCTTCCCAACCCATCCCACTTTATTGAATTTTCTCCCTTGACCCTGTCCCCTTTCCAAAGTGTTTGTTTTGATTACCTCCACCCCCATCTGCCCTCCACTCCATCATCCCCCTGCCTTTTATTTTTTTTTTATCTTCCTCCCTCTTCTTTCCTGTGGGGTAAGATACCCAACTGAGTATGTATGGTATTCCCCCTCAGGCCAAATCTGATGAGAGCAAGGTTCACTCATTCCCCCCTCACCTGCCCACTCCCCTCCTCTCCTAGAACTGCTTCCTCTTGCCACCTTTATGGGAGATAATCCACCCCATTCTATCTCTCCCTATCTCCCTCTCTCAGTAAGTTACTCTCTCATCCCTTAATTTCATTTTATTTCTTTTAGCTATCTTCCCTTCATCCTCAACTCACCCTGTGTCTGCTCTCTTTCTTTTACATATATATATATATATACACATACATACACATACATACATATACACATAGATACATACATACATACACATTCACTTATATATATACATAAACATATATATATGCATATATATATGCATATTCCCTTCAACTACCCTAATACTGAGGTCTCATGAATCATACTCATCATCTTTCCATGTAGGAATGTAAACAAAACAGTTCAACTTTAGTAAGTCCCTTGCAATTTCCGTTTCTTGATTACCTTTTCATGCTTCTCTTGATTCTTGTGTTTGAAAGTCAAATTTTCTATTCAGTTCTGGTCTTTTCACTGAGAAAGCTTGAAAGTCCTCCATTTTATTGAAAGTCCATATTTTGCCTTGGAACATGATACTCAGTTTTGCTGGGTAGGTGATTCTAGGTTTTAATCCTAGCTCCATTGACCTCCGGAATATCGCATTCCAAGCCCTTCGATCTCTTAATGTAGAAGCTGCCAGGTCTTGGGTTATTCTGATTGGGTTTCCACAATATTCAAATTGTTTCTTTCTGGCTGCTTGCAGTATTTTCTCCTTGATCTGGGAGCTCTGGAATTTGGCAACAATATTCCTAGGAGATTTCTTTTTGGGATCTATTTGCGGAGGCGATCGATGGATTCTTTCAATTTCTATTTTGCCCTGTGGCTCTAGAATATCAGGGCAGTTCTCCTTGATAATTTCCTGAAAGATGGTATCTAGGCTCTTTATTTGATCATGGCTTTCAGGTAGTCCAATAATTTTTAAATTATCTCTCCTGGATCTATTTTCCAGGTCAGTGGTTTTTCCAAGGAGATATTTCACATTGTCTTCCATTTTTTCATTCCTCTGGTTCTGTTTTATAATATCCTGATTTCTCATAAAGTCACTAGCTTCCACTTGCTCCAATCTAATTTTTAAAGTAGTATTTTCTTCAGTGGTCTTTTGGACCTCCTTTTCCATTTGGCTAATTCTGCCTTTCAAGGAATTCTTCTCCTCATTGGCTTTTTGGAGCTCTTTTGCCATTTGAGTTAGTCTATTTTGTAAGGTGTTGTTTTCTTCAGTGTATTTTTCAGTATTTTTTTGGGTCTCCTTTAGCAAGTCATTGACTTGTTTTTCATGGTTTTCTCGCATCCTTCTTATTTCTCTTCCCAATTTTTCCTCTACTTCTCTAACTTGCTTTTCCAAATCCTTTTTGAGTTCTTCTATGGTCTGGGGCCAGTTCATGTTTTTCTTGGAGGCTTTGGTTGTAGGCTCTATGACTTTGCTGTCTTCTTTAGGCTGTATGTTTTGGTCTTCTTTGTCACCAAAGAAAGAATCCAAAGTCTGAGACTGAATCTGGGCACGTTTTCGCGTCCTGGCCATATTCCCAACCAACTAACTTGACCCTTGAGTTTTTCAGTGGGGTATGACTGCTTGTAGATTACAGAGTTCTATGTTCTACGTTTGGGGGGGAGGTGCCAGCTCTGTCAGAGCCGCACTCCTCCTTCCCCAAGGACCCCCAGTCCAGACTGGGCTCAGATCTTCGGCAGGCTGTGCACCCCTGCTGTGATCCGCCACTTAATTCCCCCCACCAGGTGGGCCTGGAGCCGGAAGTAACAACAGCTGTAGCTGCCCCACCTCCCCTGCCCCCGGGGCTGGAAGCCGAACCGCGAACTCCTTCCACTCCCGCAGCTTTTCCCACTAACCTTCTCCGCAGTCTTTGGTGTTTGTGGGTCGAGGGGTCTGGTAACTGCTCACGTATTCAGGGCGCTAGGGCCCCCTCCCCCCGGCTTCTGGTCTGGATCGTCCATGCCGCTCAGGCTGGGCTCTGCTCCACTCCGTTCCCAGCTCCCAGCTCCCAGCTCCGTGTGGAATAGAGCTCACCCAGAGACCATCCGGGCTGTCCTGGGCTGGAGCCCTGCTTCCCTCTGCTGTTCTGTGGGTTCTGCCGTTCTAGAATTGGTTCAGAGCCATTTTTATAGGTTTTTGGAGGGACTCGGGTACGGAGCTCACTCTAGTCCGTGCTTACCAGCCGCCATCTTGGCCCTTCTTACACTTCTTACACTGTCATTTGCTTCTTTACTTTTCCATGAACAAGACACCTCATTTCTCAGCTCCATGCATTTTCTCTGATTGTCCCCCATGTCTGGAATGCTTTCCCTCCTTCACTCTGCATCCTGATCTCCCTTTCTTCCTTTAAGTTGCACCTAAAATCAATCTTTTATTGGAAGCCTAACCCCTCTCTTCGTAATACTAGTACCTTCAATCTATTAATTATTTCCTACTTATCCTGCATATTGTTTTCTTTGTATATATTTGTTTTAATGTTATTCCCTCCATTAGATTGGAAGTATTTGGAAAGAAGGGACTTTTTTGCCATTTTTTGCCATTTTGTATCCTCAGCACTCAATACAGTGCCTGGCACATAGTAGTTGTGCTTAATAAAAATTTATTTTTGATGGATTGATAAATACAATTTAAGGCTCACTAGAATGTCTGTCTAGCATCTGAAGAAAAGATGGCAAAATCCTCTGTAACCCCTGGAAGCTATGTTAGAAACCTCTATTGTCAATGCTGCAAGGTCAAGGAGGCAGATTATTTCCTTTTTCAATATACAAGTACTGGGCTATGTCTCTGATGTAGTACCATGAATAAAATAATGTCAATAAGAACCCAATTAACTCTCTCCTATTAGAAATCCCCAATGATAGATAGGACTTTAGGCATGCATGCAGTACAAGGATGGGTTGAGATTCCCAGAAGGTCCACATCCCAACGTGTTTATATACTTCCAAATCTGTATCTTTCACCTTAATTGATTTTTCAATTTCTGACCCCCATAAATAATTATACCAGGATACCTACTGTCACTGAAAAATTAACATCCAAACGAAGCTTATGTTTTTAGCCTCAAATCTTGATCCTCTTTCTGAATTCCCTATTTCTGAAAATGGTACTACTATTCATCTAGTTTTCCATATTTAAAACCTTATCATTGCTTTTAGATCTCTGAACTTAGCCAAGTGATACAGTGGATAAGACATTAGGCTCAAAGTCAGGGAGGTCTGAGTTCAAATTTGGCCTCATATACTTAGTAGCTCTTTGACTCTGGGCAAGTCTTACTTTTTGTCTGCCCTAGTTTTTTTTTTTTTTCAACTGCAAAACAGGAATAATGATATTACCTGCCTCCCAGTGTTGTTAGAAGATCAAAATGGGATAATACTTATAAAGAACTTAGCACAGTGCCTAGCACACAGTAGATAGTTAATCCCCTCTAACTTCTCATATCTATTCATAAAAAAATTAATTCCACTAAACTTCCAAGTGATCTCATGCTCAGAGTCATGAACTAGGGTGGTTTGTAGGAGAAGCTACTAAGCACTACTATATCCCTAAGTGGTCATTGTGACATAAGCCCAAATGGTTTATATTTTCTTCTGAAAATAATATGCATAGATTAGTTTTGCCTGCACTAAGAGAGCATATTTTCAACCTTCAAATCTCCAAAAAATGTCCCCACAGGGCTATATAAATTTGGGGTAAATTCATTGAACATGAACAATTATGAAATGCAGAAAATATTGAAATGCTGTTTATGGTTAAAATGAATGAAGAGTAAAATAAAAAATAACAATTATTTTTTCAATCAAATGCAATTATAATCGTGTGTAGAGGGATGAAGGAACAAAAAAGGAGAAAGATAATTTGAATCTTTCAGAAAGCAAGGTGAAGATATGGGTCTATTTGTTTTTATTTTTGGTGTAGACCTGATATTTCATTGGGTTAGGGAACAACCTGTGCAAAAATTATTTTTAACAATAGAGATGTGGAATTATACTTTGACTTTTAGACTTATAGGTTTGCCTGGGATACTGAGAGTTTAACAATTTTCCCAGAGTCACAGAGCTAGTATTTTCAAAGTTAAACAGTGGTTTTGTTGAGAGAATAAATACTTCATTGTCTATAGGAACTGTGGATAAATCTGTCAATTTATGTCTTGGACAGAAGCTATGATACAGGGCCTCAGACCAGAAGTTGAATATCATTGTAAGACATTTCATGAAGAAGAGTAATATGGCAGAAGGAACAGTGTCAAATACTTTTCTATAGATGACTGGACATTTTAAGATAACTCACACTCATCAAACCAAAGCTGCTAAATTGATTGAGAACCCTACTTATTTGTCATGGTTTCAAATTTAATTTGAAGAAATGGTAAATGAGTCACTAAATTCAAGGAATCTGCTTATGTTATCAAAATTTCTGTGCTGCCTAACATCTTATTGCCTGTGCTATTTAAGGCAAATAAAGAGATCATTGTGCTGATATATTCTTATTCTGATTGTTCATTTTTCATTCCAAAATTTTTTTTCAATCAGTTCTGAGGCAATTATTTCACAATCTTAAATGAAAGAGAAAGACAAATCCAAAAATGTAAAGATATTTGAAAAATCTCAGGACTATCTGAGTTGTCTTAATTATTATATGTATCCAAAATTAAGAATTGTGGCAGATAGGAAACTGCAACATGACTCATTCAAGCCTAACCTAACATTATCTCTGCCTTCATATTCTTTAGATTTTCACTCTCATATATAAAGCAGTTTGATCTAAAGTATACCAGCTCCTTTCCTCTTATCTAGCTCCCTCAAATACCTTGGGGAATCAGAATGTAATCAGCTGTCACTCCCTCCAGCTGTTCAGAAAGCCCGGTGCTACTAGAAGAATTTTCAAGGATATATCCAAGGTGCTAATTTTTTTCTCTTCTGTCTAGGGGTATCTATTCTTTGTTATATGGATGCCTGCCCAAGCTTAACATATTCTACAAGACAGTTGCAATATTATGAAAATTCAGCATGATTCAAAGATATACCAAAAATAGAATCACAGAAAGATTGTTAAAGGTCTGTGATACTATACAGCACTTACAAATACAACATCACTAGCAGATAAAAGATATTTTTACTTCGAAGGTTAAATAATTGGAATTAAGATTTAAACACAAAAACATTACTTTGAGCAAAATTTTACTAACTAAATATTGTATTTTCATCTAAAGATGTACAAACATAGTGGTTAGACTGGACTGGGCACTTTCAGGCTCATTATAGGTAAGTGATAGATAAGGTGTTGATACAGAGCAAAGAACTCTGTTATCACAATTGAGAGTACCAGAGTTAAATTTTATTTTCTGTCACTTACCACTTATGCAACCTTGATCAAACCACTTAACCTATCAGTGTCTCAGTTTTCTCATATATTAAATGAGGGGGTTTGAATCAATGACATCTAAATCACTTTAAGTTTTAAATAAATTTAAATACCTGCAAATTTAATGTAAGTACTTGAATATTTTCAGGTACAAGAAGCATATTGTAATGATATATGATAATGGATATATCCAACTTTCATCATTCATGAAATAAATATTTATTAAGTGTCTATTATGCAAGATATACTAGGCTATAATGTCATATGCTAAAATAATCTGAGGCTTAATGAAAATCAGGTAGAAGTATCCCTTTCTTCTTCATTTTTCTTAGTCTCATAGAAATCTGTCAAGACAGAAATGTCTATATATAGATGTCTATAGATATCTATATCCAGAAGATACATGTACATATATTATCTATCTCCCTAATATATACATGCATATGCATATACATATGTATATGTGTATGTATATATGTATGTATACACAGAGGCATACTGTTTTTGATACTTCAGAGTGATTTCAGTGGTGTGATGGCAAGCAAAGTGGGACTTTTTGTTGTCTTTTGTTTTGGAGTGCTTCTCAGCACTAAGGCAAACAAGCACCTTTAACTGAGTCTTGCCTTTGTTCGTAGGAAGGCCCATACCCTTTTGCTAGTTAGGTCATGGGAGGTATTAAACCTTCAAGAGGTGTGAAACTTTCTAGAGGTATGAAGCCCTGGAGAGGCGTGAGACCCTGTAGAGATGTGAAGTGCTCTGAACCTGAAGAAGTACATAAATACTCTGAGGTTAGCATTTTGTTTGGAGCTCACTCATTGGAAGAGTGTTGGTATGGAGACTCTGGGTAGCCATTAAGGAGCCTCCTGGCTTTGAGAAACCCAGATGTTGATGCTTCTCTCTCTGGTAACTATGTATGTATTGTGATTTGGTCAGACAGATAAATGCCTGTCTATTGATTCGTTTGTAATTGCTGTTTGTATTTGCTCGGAAGCTCAGGGTGCTGACTTTTTCCCCTGAAATAAGTGAATGGTATATGTATGTTTAATAAAAGTAAGACTGTAAACCCCTTTAAGTTGCTTTCCTTAGAAAAGTAGATCAAAGAACCTATGCTAGCAGCCCTCCTATGTGCTGGTGTTATTGGTTTTACACAGTCACAATAGCCCCAAGTAATGTTGTTGCAAGAGGTAATGTTATTCCATCTATCAATGCAAAATGAAATCCTTTTATGTAATGTCTCACGATTCTTTATGGTCACAAATATCAATAAGTGTATACCCTCTGGTAATAAAATTCTTTAGATTTTACCAGGACTGTCCTCAGATAATAGAAATGTAGTCTGTCAGTGGATCCATGTCAAAAGCCTTTCCAACATGGTAGAAACAATTAGAGTTTGACTTCGACTGCCATGACACTCAAGAACCCAGAATCACTCCTGTAATTAACAATCTGAGTGCTACTTTGACAGAAAATATATTTTAAATAGCAAAATTGGGAATAAGTAGTGCAAGTTTAACTTGCAAAAGTAACAATATATTAATATTTTACTGTTTCATTAATTAATATAAAAGGTAACTTTGTGGTCAATAATCAAAAGTTTGTTTTAATGTCACTAAGCCAAAAAGTTTCCATTTCATAGACATATACACATCATTATGGTGCTTCTCCTAAGTCTTTTCTCCACTTAATTATATTGCTATTAGATATGGCTAGCTGTCCAAAAAAATAACTCAAGTGTTTTGCTTCCTAGTCCACCTTTCTTTCATACCACTGAAGAAAAATACAGCATTTCTGAACATGTTTGTTAAAACTTGGCAGGAATTTAATTCCATTTTACTACTTAAATTATGATACCAAATATTTAGAGATACAAAATAAAAACATCAAGCAAATCCAGGAGGATAGACTCTGCAAAGCAGAATTCATTCCAAGGAGCACTGGTGGGTGGAGAAGATATTTACATTTCCTTTTTGTCTTTGGTAGGAAAGATCGCATATATTGGATTTACCAAAAGCCAGAATGAATAAAAGAATAGTTTTGTGCAGTTTGCCAAGGTTCCCTACCCCCAATTGAAAAAAAAAAGAAAGAAAAACCTTTTGAGTATAGACGATATTTTTTCCTAAAAGAGAAAATGTTTTTAAATAAATAATAGTGACTTAGAAAATTGTAAGAGCCCATCAGAAAATGTGTATCTCTGCCATCTTTGTGCTTCATACTAACAATTGGTGATCTCACTTCTCTTTCTAGTTTTTCAATAAGAGTGTTATTTAAATATAAACTCCAATAAAGCAAATATCTATCTTTGGGTGAAAATGTCAAGAAAAATACTGAATACATCTGCTACCATTCCCAATAACTCCAATATTCTATGAAGACATGACACCCAGGGTTGGAAAGGGAAGCTCTTTCTACTATTACCTGCAAAATAAATCTCCTTATTTTCTTCTAGAGATGCCCATTAATTTTACCTCCATGATTCTGATTCTTTATTCCATTTCTTTTTGTATTTCAATTCAGAGAAAAACATTACCAGCAATGAAGGCAAAGTAGAAAAAATGTATAATTACAGAATACACACACAACAGTAGACCTTAGAAATACTTATCTTAAGATATCATTAAAGCACCCTACTTTTTCTGAAAATTCAAGGACCTTGCTCTTGTTCAATTAATGTCGTGTAATGGTCTTATCATTGACCAGTTGTCATAGGGCCTTAAGAGAAAGAATGCCAACTCTTGACCAACGAGATCTTTAAAAAAAATTATATACTGGTCTTCTTATATGTTCTCATAGGAATTAAAGTTAAAGAGAAAATTTTCTGTATTTGTTTAATTTAATTAATTCTTGTGAAAGGGACATTCACCATTTGCTTATCATGAATACTCTTTTAAAAGCATAAATAAGAATCCTGCTCTTAGAATTGCAAGAATAACTTCTGAATAAAGGAGTGTTGATCAATACAGAAGTGTAGAATTGTTCCCTTTTTGTCCTAGCATATTTGCAGTTATTTATAAAGAAATTGTCATATGGATGATTATACAGGAGATGATTATATTTTGTGTACACTGGTAAATAACAGCACTCAGTCTACAAACATATTTCCCCCTTTTCCTTTTCATCATCTCTTATACCATGAATTAGCATAGATGCTTTCCTCTACTATCACTGTATAGACTGGGGTGGGGTGGGGGGGATGGACTCTGTGTCTACTGCTACTAAAGTGTATGTTTTTCTTTTGTCAAGGGCTCATTTAAATGAAATGACCATTTATATATGAAAATGCTTTTTTCAAAGTAACTTAAGGAAATCCTTGGGATGATCCCTTTTCTAAGTAAAAGTTATATAACTTTCAATCATTTTGCCCAAAATTCCAAATAAATGTAGTTACATATAAGGAATGTTGAAGGTTTGCCCAATATATTATGAAACACATTATATAAATATAGTCATAAATATAAATCATAACATTACAATTGAAGTCTGCATATCCTATAACACACGCATATATACACATATGTGTACACATGTGTATGTATGTATGTACATATCACAACGTATCCAAACTAATACACTCTAATTTTATAATATATACATATAAAATATCCAAACTAATCCACACCTAGCTTCCCCAGAACTCTACAAATAAAATTAGTTGATACTTGATATGTTCTTAGTCTTTGGTCTCATGTCAACTTTTTTCCCCTAGCAGTATAAATATTAAAATAGACTGCCAGGTAAAAATTTCAGAATAATGACCCACTCAAACTCTCTATGTGTCCTATCTTTCTTCCACAGAGGACAGAAGGCTTATGGTGCAATTTTATGTATGAACTATAAATCATATGATCATTAGAGTAGTCACTTATATTTGCTAAAATACCCAGATGATGTAAAAATCACAAACCTACCATTGATCCATCTGGCCTCAGGATTATGAACCACAAACTCTTTTCTGAAGAGATCTTCTAAACACAATCTGGTTTCTGATGAATTTGTGAGTTCATCTAAAATAAAGAGGAGGAAATTTTGGTTAGACATGCAGGCACTTACTAATAATCAAACTCTAAAAGATTTTTAAGTGACAATGTCATTTTAAGTAGTTGAATAGTATTGTCTTCATTTCAATTCAAACTTTAGAATTTCATATTAAACTGTATTTAATAGTAGAATACATTATTTTTAAATTTTTATGACAATGAACTTAAAGTTTGCATTGCATTTCCTGTTTCAATTCATTCTATTGAAACAGATCATGAGTACATGAATTTAAATCAGAAATCAAAATGCTATTTTAAACTAATTTAAATGAATAAATTGTAATTTTAGTAAGTTTGATTCCAGTGAACAATGATATGTGGAAATTGCTGTGGTCTTTGAGTGAAGTTCACAGATCCATCAGTAAGTAAAAAAAGAAAAATTGGAAGTAATAAACATAGATGCTAAAACGAAAAGAAAATATAAATGATACAAAGCATGATCAAGTTTAAGATGTGTCTATTTGATGTACATCTGGCTTTAAAATGACTTCATTGTTTTGTGTGTCACAATTATCCTGCCTTCCTCCCCATACAATGAGAACCAGTGAAAATAAATTCCAAGGATCTCACATTGAATATTTAACCATTTTATAACCCCCTCCAAAAAAAGAGCAATGGATTTACCATCAACTATATTTAAACATGAAATCCTGATCCTGGCACTTACTACCTACATGACTTTACATTACTAAGACATCAATTTTACATCTGCAAAATGAGGGGTTTGGACTGGATGACTTTTTCCATCTCTTTCAGCTTTAAATCTATGACCCAATGATATTTTGATAATTACATTCAAGTTGCATGCATACTCTTTAGGAATATACTTTAAGTTTGTCTTTAGTGACATAAATCACAGTGGATACAGCTGGCTTTGGATCATGAAGACCTGCCTGTGATATACTGGGGTTGTTTCAACCTGGGTAAAGAACGTAATGTCTCAGTACCATAGTTACAAGGAGGTGACAATCTACATTGTTGAGGATTCTCATCAGAAGGAACTCTACACCAATGAACTTATATATCCAGTCCCTTACCTAGAATTATGTAAAACAGTGCTTTCTTTATATTTTCATTATAAGAATCTACAAATATTGTGTACAGACCTCTGTTCTGCTCCTGACATTTCTCCTGGAGTTGTTGGGCAACAAATACCATATTGACTGTTCTTCTGCCCTTTCTGGAGAAATGCCAATGCAGAACAGAAGCCTGTACGCAACATTTGTAGATCTGACCAAGGTCTTTGATACTATCAGTTGTGAAGGCTTATGGAAAATTATGTAAAAATTTGGTTGCCCAGAGAAGTTCATCAGCACTGTATGTCATTTAATGATAACAAGCTTTCCTGAGCTCTAGATAATGGAAAATTCTCTAATGCTTTCCCACTCACCAGTGGAGTGAAACAAGGCTGTGTGCTTGCTCCCATGCTTTTTAGCATAATGTTTTCAGCTATTTTGTCAAATGCTTTCAATGAGGATAAATACAGCATCAAGGTCAGCTACTACACTGAAGGTAAATTCTTAAACTTGAAAAGGCTACAAGCCAAGACCAAAGTGGAGGGAGTGTTGGTACATGATTTTTTTGTTTGCAGATGATCGTGCAATCAATGCTCTGAAGCTGAGATGAGACAAAGTATGGGTCAATTCTCTGCTGCTTGTGCTAATTTTGGCCTAATAATTAATACCAAGAAAACACGGGGTACTCCATCAGCCACCATCACACAATCCATATGTGGAACCATTTTTTACAGCAAATGGAGAAGTTTTTAATCCTGTGGATAAGTTCACTTACCTTGGTAGTTGACTTTCCAGGGATGTACACACTGATAATGAGGTTGATGTATACATTGCCAGAGCTAGCTCAGTGTTTGGGAGGCTCCCAAGGAAAGTATGGGAGAGATGAGGTATTAGACTGACTACCAAACTGAAGGTCTGCAGAGCTATTGAGCAGATCTCATTGTTATATGCCTGTGAAACCTGGGCAGTATACCAGTCCCATGACAGAAAACTGAATCACTTTCATTTGAACTGTCTTAGGAAGATTATGGATATCACCTGGCAGGATAAGGTACTAGACACTGAGGTCCTTACTTGAACTAAACTGCCAAGCATTCAAACTCTTCTTCAGAGAGAACAACTCTGATGGGCTGGCCACATTGTTCAAACACAAAATGTGCACTTGCCAAAAAGAGTATTTCATGGAGAACTCACCCAGGGCAAGCATTCATATGGTGGTCAGAGGAAGCAAAACAAGGACACTCCCAGGGTCTCTCTTAAGAACTTTGGAATTCATTTTGTGACATGGAAGACAATGGCACAAGACCACTCAGCATGGAGTGCCCACATCAGAGAAGGTGCTGTGTTCTATGAGTAAAGCATAATTGAAATAGCTCAAAGCAAACACAGGATGTACAAATTTAGAGAATCCATCCCAAATATTCACATGGACTATTTGTGCCAGATCTGTGGTACAGCATTCCAAGCTCATACTGGTCTGATCAGCCACTGAAACTTGACTCTAGCATAGTAATGTCATTTTGGTCCTCTTCAAAAATGAAGGACAACAAGCAACTATTATGAGAATCAAGACAATGAAACTAAAATAAATATGTAAATGTATTTTCCTTACTGTTTAAAGGAATGGAAAGGGGAATCCAGTAAATTCCTGACTATACTGTCAAAGGATTATTGTTTCAGTTTCACGAGGAACTTAGAGATCTCTGAGACCTCCTCTAAGTTGTAAAATTCTGAAGCCATTGATCTACTTTAGGCTGATTGCAAAGGCAGATTTTTCTCCTCCTTTTGAGCCCCAGATTATGTCCTACTGATTCTTATATATAACTGAAATGAGCCTTTAAAAATGTTATTTCTAGTGCCTCTTGAACTGTGTACCTTATGTTAAGGTAACATTATTAGAAACATATATACAATATCACTAGATTACATTCCCAATAAGTAGAGTACACTGGTGTCATTACTTTAAGGACCAGTCGGTTATAACCATCTTTTTTTTTTCAAATTTGAACCAGTAATATCATTGGTACAAGATATTCTGCATCAGAGGAAGTCAAGATGGAGGAGAGAAGCAAGGAAGTTCCTTGAGCTCTCCTCAGTGTTTGCCTTGGAAACAATGATAGAACAAGCCTCCAAATGGATGCTGGCACAACAGAAATCACAAAATATGGAGTGAAACAATTTATAAGCTTAAGACAACTTAGAAGGACTTCAGGAAAAGTCAGTCTCACCAGAGTAAAAGGAAAGCACAATCCAGCACAAACCATTTAGGGCAAGACAGAAGTTAGCCACAGAAAAATCAGAAACCCAGGACCTTCAATTCTGATTCAAAAGGCTAGTGGCATGGAAGGCCAGCAGTGAAGCCTCCAGGACCAGCACAGGCAAATTGGCAGCCCCAGGAACCTGGCAAAACAGGCACGAGTAGGCTGGGCCACAGCAGCACAGTTGGCAAGCCATAAGCACCTGAGGTCCTAGCAAGAAAAATACTGAACTAGGTCCCTGGCCCCCAGCACAAGAACCTTGGGACAGTGCCCCAGGGGTACAGCTCAATTTTTTTTTTAAATGAGAGAAGCAAATGAGCAAAAAAACGACTCTGATCATACAAAGCTACTACTGTGAGAGGGAAAATCAAAACATAAACAATGTCAAAATGCTTACATGTAAAGCCTCAAAGAGGAATATGAATTGGTTTCAAAATCAAACCCATCTTGGAAGAACTCAACAAAAAAATAAAAATCAAGTAAGATAGGTAGAATAAAAATTGGAAAAATAAAAGAGTTATGACAGAGAAGGATGAAGAAAGAGTCAATATCTTGGAAAAGAAAGCACAAAAATTGACTGAAAACTATTAAAAAAAAGAATTGAATAAATGGAAAAAAAATCTACTGATGAAAGCAACTCCTTTAATAGCAGAATTGGTCAAATGGAAAATGAGGCACAAAAGCTAATTGAAGAAAGTAATCCATTAAAAATTAAAAGTGGGCAAATGGAAGTTAATGACTCTATGAGACATCAAAAATCAGTAAGACAAAATCAAAAGAATGAGGAAAATGAAGAAAATCCAAAATACCTCATTGAGAACAGCTGACCTGGATAATAGGTCCAGGAGAGATAATTTAATAATTATTTTACTACCTGGAAAGCATGATTAAAAAAGAGCATGGTCAGCATCTTTCAAGAAATTATAAAGGAAAACTACTGTGATATCCTAGAACTAGAGGGTAAATAGTCATTGAAAGAATCTACTGATCACCTCCTGAGGGACACCCTAAAATGAAACCTCCAAGGAATACTGTACTCAAATTTTAGAATTGTTAGGTCAAGGAGAAAACAAAAACACAACAAAAACTACAACAAAAATAAATAAAATGAGCAAGTAAAAGAGAAAGAACCCAGCCATAGATAGCTACTATGGGAACAGAAAAGATCTGGGTTAGATACCTCTGAAAAAGTGAATCTGAGCAGATTTGAGAGAGTTGGAAGGCAGCATTAGACTGAGTTTGGCAAATTTCCAAGCCAGGAGAGTCTGCAGGGTTGACAGGATGGATCTGGGGGCTGGGAGACCATCTGGCATGGAAGTGACACCAAATCACACCAGAACAGGAGCAGCAGCCAAACCCAGCCACTGAACCAGGCTGGGTGAGCACTGGGGGTGAAACCTAAATGGTACCTGAGCAGCAGCTTGAGTATGCCCAGGGCTGAAGCACCATCTACAGTGGTGATCCCCAGACCTCTCAGCCCAGGACAGGAGTCAGTTGGAACTACGGGAGACACCAGTACAGAGCATGTGGCCATGAAGACAACTACTCCTGAGGCTTGTAGACCACAGTTTAAATGCAAGGGAAGTTGGCCTAGCCATACCAGATATTAAACTGCACTATAAAGCAGCAGTCAACAAAACTATTTGGTACTGGCTAAGAAACAGAGTGGTGGATCAGTGGAATAGGTTAAGTACACAAGTTGCAGTAGTCAATAACTATAGCAATCTAATCTTTGATAAACACCCCAAAAATCCAGCTTCTGGGCTGAGAGCTCACTATTTCACAAAATCTTCTGGGAAAATTGGGAAATGGATGGCAGAAACTGGGCATAGACCAATAGCTTACACTGCATACCAAAATAAAGTCAAAATGGATTCATGATTTAGGAATAAAGGCTGATACTATAAGCAATTTGGGAGAGCAAGGAATAGCTTACCTGTCAGATTTATGGCAAAGGGAAGAATTCATGAAAAAACAAGAGATACAAAATTACAAAATGTAAAAAGGATAATTTTGATTATGTCAAATTGAAAAGTTTTTGTATAAACAAAGCCAATACAATAAAGATTAGAAAGGAAGCAGAAAATTGGGAGAAAATCTTTATAACTAGAGTCTCTGACAAAGACCTCATATTTAAAATATACAGCGAAGTGGGACAAATTTATAGGAATACAAGTCATTCCCCAATTGAGAAATGGTCAAAGGATATGAACAGGCATTTTTCAGAGGAAGAACTTAAAGATATCTACAGGCATATGAAAAAAATGCTCTAAATCACTACTGATTAGAGAAATGCAAATCAAAACAACTCCTAGGTACCACAACCCTCCTGTCAGATTGGCTAAAATGACAAAACAGGAAAATGATCAATGCTGGAGAAGATGTGGGAAAATTGGAACATTTTTACATTGTTGGTGGAGTTGTGAAGAGATCCAGCCACTATGGAGAGTAATTTGGGACTATGCCCAAAGGACAATAAAAATATGCATAGCCTTTGACCCACCAATACCACTTCTAGGGCTGTATCCTAAAGAGACCACACAAGCGGGAAAGTGACCCAGCATAATATAAATTAAGTTGGGACATTTGACTGTTTTAGAATGATAAATTAATTGTCTCTGATTGAGCCTTACTAGTTGTAAATCCCCAGGCCCAAACCCCTATCTACCAGGTGCTAAGCCTATGTGGGTGTGAAGCCCTCAGGGTCCTAAGGGGAGTTGCTAAGACCAGAATCAATAGTAGGAGCCTGAGTTCTGGTTGCTCAGAGGACATTTGATGATGACTAAAGAGTGTATAAAAAGAGAGAACAGAGCTATTTGCTTGAGCCTCTCACTCCTCTGGAGGAGCGCTGGCACGGGAATATGGGCACCCCTATTAGAGCCTCCTGTCTCGCCCAGATGTTAATGGTTTCTTTGTAACTATGAATTGTATTTGGTCTGTTTATAATGTATGTTTGTAATTTTTTTGTATTTGTTCTGAAGCTCAGGGTGCTGGCTTTTCTCCCTGAAATAAGTGAATGATATTTGTATGTTGGATTGAAATAAGATTGTTAACCCCTTAATGATCCTTTCCTTAGTAAAGCAGATCAAAACAACTTGTGCTGGCAGCATTCTTGTTGTGCTTGTGTTGGTTTTTCACCCCCACAACAGCTGCTAGCTGAATTGTTGCAACACCCATATCCACAAAAATATTTATAGCAACTCTTTTCATGGTGGCAAAATGGAAATCAAGGGCATACTGATCAATTGAGGAATGGCTAAACAAGTTGTGGTATATGAATAAAATGGAATATTATTGTGCTATAAGAAATGGGGAAGATATAGAATTCAAAATAACCAAGGAGGAATTACATGATATGATGCTGAATGAGAGGATCAGAACTAGGAGAACATTGTACACAACCACAGACATATGGATTCTGTGATGACTAACTTTAATAGACTTGGCCTTTCTCAGCAATACAAGGTTCAAAGACAGCCCCAGAGGTCTCATGATGGAAAAAGTTATCTACCTCCCGATAAAGAACTATGGAGTTTGAATAAGGATTGAAGGAAACTATCTGCTCTATCTCATTTTTTTCTATATTTTTTTTGGTTTTGTTTCTTCTTTCTCATGATTCACTCCATTGATCATGGTTCTTCTTTACAACTTGACTATTGTGTTAACATGTTTAATGCAAAGATATACATAGAACATGTATCAGATTCCCTACCATCTTGAGGAGAGGGGAGAGAAGAAAATTTGGAAATCAAAAGCATTTCAAACTGAGTGTAGTAAACTAAAAATAATAATAATAAAACAGGAAATCATAAAGAAAAACAAGCCTGAAGATCTTAGAACCAGAGGGTAAAATAGTCATCAACAGAAAACACTGATCACCCCCTGAAAGAGACCCCAAATTGAAACCTCCAAGTAATGTAGTAGCCAACTTCCAGAATTATCAGGTCAAGGAGAAAATACTGCAAGCAGCCAAAAGGAAACAATTCAAATATCACAAAACTAAGTCAGGAACACACATGACCTTGCAGCTTCTATGTTAAAAGACAGGAGGAATTGGAATATGATATTCTGTAAGGCAAAGGAACTTGGACTAAAACCAATAATCAACTACCCAGAAAAATTGAGCATAATCTGTCAGGTAAGGAGATGGGCACTCACTGAAATAATGGAAATCTGGACCATCCTGAAGAAAAGGCCAGAGCTCAATGAAAAATTTGATCTTCAAATACAAAATGCAAGAGAGACATCAAAAGGTAAACAGGGAAAAAATTGTTATTCAGTAAGGGCAAATTGTTTCCATCCTTATATGAGATTATATTGTGTGTGTGTGTATACACATATATGTCAATCTTGAAAATGGTTTAGTTATTATGACAATTAAAAGGGATATACATATAAGGAAGGTGTCAGTATAATGTAACTGATGTGATGATAAAAAACATAATTAAGGAGGGTGAAGAGATAGTTCTGGGAGAAGAGGTAAGGAGGTGGTAGAAAAGTGTAAATTATATCACATAAAGACGCACAAAAACATAGTAGAGGGAAAGAAGGGAGGGAGAAGAGCAGTGTTTGAGCTTTACCCTCATCAGATTTCATTCACAGAGGGAATAACATACTCTGATAAGTATCACAATCAAATCTGTCCTACAGGTAGTAGGAGTAAAAAAGGGGAAAGAAAGGAGGGGTGGATAGAAGGGAAGGAAGAAGCAGCAAGGGGAAAAAGGGTAAGATAAGTGAGGGGGGTCAATAGGGAGGGAAAATTGAGGAAGGCAGTGGTCAAAAGCAAAACTCTTGAGGAGTGGAATGGAGAAGGGAGAAAAAAAACATAAAGAGGGGCAAAATAGGATGGAGAGAAAGACACAGATAGTAATCATAACAGTGAATGTGAATTAGATGAACTATCCCATAAAACAGAAGTGAACAGCAAAAGGAATTAAAAACCATAATCCTACAATATGTTGTTTACAAGAAATAACTTTCAAACATGGGAATACACACAGGGTAAGGTAAAAGGCTGGAGTAGAACATATTATGCTTCAGCTGAAGTAAAAAAAACTGGAGTAGCAAGCCTAATCTCAGACAAAGCAAAAGCAAAGATTCATCTAATTAAAAGAGATAAGGAAGGAAACTATATCCTCCTAAAAGGCACCATCGACAATGAAGCAATATCATTACTTAACATATATGCACCAAGTGCTATAGCATGGAAATACTTAGAAGAAAGTTAAGGAAATCACAGGAAGAAATAGATAGCAAAATTATACTAGTGGGGGACCTCAACCTCCCCCTCTCTCAACTTGATAAATCTAACCTCAAAATAAACAAGAAATAAGTTAAGGAGGTGAACAGAATTTTAGAAAAGGTAGATATGATAGCCCTCTAGAGAAAATTGAATTGGGATAGAAAGGAATATACCATTTTCTCAGTGGTACTTGGCACATACACAAAAACTGACCATGCACCAAGAGATAAAAACCTCACAATCCAGTGCAGAAAGACAGAAATAGTCAATGCATCCTTTTCAGATCATGATGCAATAAAAATTATTCGTAATAAAGGGCCATGCAAAGATAAAAATAAAAATTAATTAGCAACTAAATAGTCTAATCCTAAAGAATGACTAGGTCAAACATCAAATCATAGAAACAATTAAAAACTTCATTCGAAAGAATGATAATAATGAGACAATATACCAAAACTAATGGGATGCAGCAAAAGCAGTTCTTAGAGGAAGTTTTATATCTCTGAAAGCTTACATGAATAAAATAGAGAAAGAGGACATCAATGAATTTGGCATGCAACTGAAAAAGCTAGATAATAAATTGAAAATCCCCAATTAAATACCAAATTGGAAATACTGAAAATCAAAGGAGAGATTAATAAAATTGAAATCAAGAAAACTATTGAACTAATAAATAAAACTAAGATCTGTTTTATGAAAAAAACAGTAAAATTGATAAACCTTTGGTCAATTGATTAAAAAAAAAGAAGAAAACAAAATTATCAGTATTAAAAATGAAAAGGGTGAATTCACCACCAATGTAGAGGAAGTTAAAATGATACTTAGGAATTATTTTTCCCAATTGTATGCCCATGAATTTGCCAATCTTAGGGAAATGGATTTATTTTTACAAAAATATAAATTGCCCAGGTTAACAGAAAAGGAAGCAAAATACCTAAATAACCCCATCTCAGAAAAAGAAGTTGAGCAAGCCATCAATAAACTCCCTAGGGACAAATCTCCAGGGCCAGTTGGTTTTATATGTGAATTCCATCAAACATTCAAAGAATAAATAATTCCCATACTTTATAGACGATTTGGGAAAATAGGTGAAGAAGAAGCACTACCAAATTCTTTTTATGACACAAATATTGTACTAATACCTAAATAAGGAAGAGTCAAAACAGAGAAAGAAAATTATATACCAATTTCTCTAATAAATACTGATGCAAACATTTTAAATAAAATATTAGCAAAAAGATTACAGCAACTTATCACGACAATAATACACTATGAGCAGGCGTGATTCATTCCAGGAATGCAAGGCTGGTTCAATATTAGTAAAACTATCAGCATAGTTGATCATATCAACAACATAACTACCATAAAACATGATTATCTCAGTAGATGCAGAAAAAGCTTTTGACAAAAGACAATACCCATGCCTATGAAAACTGCCATAAAGCATAGGAATAAATGGACTTTTCCTTAAAATTGTAAGTAGCATCTACCTAAAACAATAAGCAAGCATTATAAGTGATTGGGATAAGCTAGATACATTCCCAATAAGATCGGGGGTGGTGGGGACAAAGAGGTCCATTATGACCTGAATTATTCAATTTGGTACTAGAAATGTTAGCTTTTGCAATAAGAGAAGAAAAAGAATTGAAGGAATTAGAATAGGCAAAGAAAAAAACTAAGTTTTCACTCTTTGCAGATGATATGATGATTTACATAGAGAATCCTAGAGAATCAAGTAAAAAACTACTTGATATAATAAATAAACTTTAGCAAAGTTGCAGGATATAAAATAAACCTACATAAATCCTCAGCATTCCTATATATTACTAATGAAGCCTAACAGTAAGAGAGAGAAATTCCATTTAAAGTTACTTAAATATTTGGGAGTCACCTGCTAAGATGAACCCAGGGGCTATATGAACACAATTACAAAACACTTTAAGAAAATCAGATCTAAATAAATGGAAAAAAACTTCAGTTGCTAATATAATAAAAATGACAACGTTACCTAAATTAATTTACTTATTCAGTGCCATACCAATCAAAGTACCAAAAATTATATTACAGAGCTGGAGGAAATAATAACGAAATTCATCTGGAAGAATAAAAGGTCCAGAATATCAAGGGAATTAATGAAAAGAAATGCTAGGGAAGGTGGCCTAGCCATACCAGATATTAAACTGTACTATAAAGCAGCAGTTATCAAAACTACTTGGTACTGGCTGAGAAACAGAGTGGTGGATCAGTGGAATAGGTTAGATATACAAGATGCAGTAATCAATGACTATACCAATCTACTCTTTGATAAACTCAAAGAATCCAGATACTGCATCAAGAATTCACTATTTCACAAAAACTGCTGGGAAAACTGGAAAAAATTATGACAGAAACTGGGCATAGACCCTATCTTTCATTGTAAGACAAAATAAAGTCAAAAGTCGGTACATGATTTAGGAATAAAGGCTGATCCTGTAAGCAATTTGGGAGAGCAAGGAATAGTTTACCTGTCTGATTTATGGGAAAGGGAAGAATTCATGGCTCGACAAGAAATAGAGTGTGTTACAAAATGGAAAATGGATAACTTAGAGTATGTTAAATTGAAAAGTTTTTGCACAAACAAAACCAATGACACAAAGATTAGGATGGAAGTAAAAAACTCAGAAAGAATCTTTACAATCTCTGATAAAGGCCTTATATCTAAAATATACAGGGAATTGAGTAAATTTGGAAGAATAGTCATCATTCCCCAATTGGGAAATGGTCAAAAGATATGAACTGTCAGTTTTCAAAGGAAGAAATTAAATATCTCCATAGTCATATGGAAAAATGCTCTAAATCAATATTGATTAGAGCAATGCAAATCAAAACAAGTCTTAGATTGTCTCCTGTCAGATTGGCTAAAATGACAAAATAGGAAAAAGGTGAATGCTGGAGAGGATGTGGTAAAATTGCAACATTGTTACATTGTTGGTGGAACTGTGAACAGATCAGTCATTCTGGAGAGCATTTTGGAACTATGCGCAAAGGGATGTAAAAATGTGCATAGGCTTTGACCCACCAATACCACTTCTAGGGCTGTATCCTAAAGAGATCACACAAGGGGGAAAGGGACCCATATGTACAAAAATATTTAGAGCAGCTCTTTTTGTTGTAGCAAAGTATTGGAAATCAAGGGGATGCCCATCAATTGGGAAGTGGATGAACAAGTTGTGGTATATGAATGTAATGGGATCCTATTGTGCTATAAGAAATGAGCAAGCAGCATAAAAAGATTTAGACAATAGAATCTTTTTTGGTGACAAAGAAGATCAAAACATAGAGCTAAAAGAAGTCGACAAGGTCAAAGATCCTACATTAAAAGCCTCCAAGAAAAATGTAAATTGGTCTCAGGCCATGGAAGAGCTCAAAAAGGATTTGGAAAAGCAAGTAAAAGAAGTAGAGAAAAAATTTGGAAGAGAAATGAGTGTTGCAACAAACTAATGAAAAACAAGTCACCAACTTGCTAAAGGAAACCCCCCAACAATCAAAGAAAATAAAACTTTAAAACATAGACTAACCCAAATGGCAAAAGAGTTGCAAAAGCCAATGAAGAGAAGAATGCCTTTAAAGGCAGAATTAGCCAAATGGAAAAGGAGGTCCAAAAGACCACTGAAGAAAATACTCCCTTAAAATTAGAATGGAGCAAGTGGAAACTAGTGACTTTATGAGAAATCAAGAAATTAAAAAACAGAACCAAAAGAATGAAAAAATGGAAGATAAAGTGAAATATGTCATTGAAAAAACCACTGGCCTAGATTGAGGAGAGATAATTTAAAAATTATTGGACTACCTGACAGCCATGATCAAAAAAAGAAAGAGCCTAGACATCATCTTTCAATAAATTATCAAGGAAAACTGCCTTGATATTCTAGAAGCAGAGGGTAAAATAGAAATTCAAAGAATACACTGATCATCTCTAGAAAAAGATGCCAAAAAGAAAATTTCTGGGAATATTGTAGCCAAATTCCAGAGTTCTCTGGTCAAGGAGAAAGCACTAGAAGCAGCCAGAAAGAAACAATTCAGCTTCTACATTAAGAGACTGAAGGCGGTTAAAGGAGCTAGAACTAAAACGAAGAAACACCTAACCACCAAAATTGAGGGCAAAATATGGATTTTCAATAAAATAGAGGACTTCCAAGCATTCTTGATGAAAAGACAAGAACTAAATGGAAAATTTGGCATTCAAACACAAGAATCAAGAGAAGCATGAAAAGGTAAACAAGAAAGAGAAATCTTAAGGGACTTACTAAAGTTGAATCATTTTGTTTACATTCCTACATGGAAAGATGATATTTGTAACTCATGAGACCATTCTCAGTATTAGCGTAGATGAAGGGAATATATATACATATATATATGTGTATATATATATATATATATATATATATATATATATATACATACAATGAAGGGATGTTATATGAAAAAAATAAAATTTAGTGGTGAGAGAGGAATATATTACGAGAAGGAGAAAGGGAGAGATAGAATGGGGTAAATTATCTCACATAAAAGTGCCAAGAAAAAGCAGTTATAATAGAAGGGGAGAGGGGCAGGTGAAAGAGAATGAGTGAATCTTGCTCTCATCACATTTGACTTAAGTTGGGAATAACATACATACTCAGTTGGGTAACTTAACCTACAGGAATATAGGGGGAAGGGCATAAAAGGAGGGGGATGATAGAAGGGAGGGAAGACTGGGGGAGAAGTTAGTCAAATGCAAGCACTTTTGAAAAGGGACAAGTTTAAGGGGGAACATTGAATAAAGGGGGATAGGGTAGGATGGAGGGAAATATAGTTAGTCTTTTACAACATGACTATTATGGAAGTGTGCATAACAATGCATGTGTGGCCTATGTTGAATTGCTTGCCTACTCAAGGAGGGTTGGAGAGGAGGGGGAAGGGAGAGAATTTGGAACTCAAAGTTCTAAACACAAATGTTCAAAAAAAGTTGTTTTTACATGCAACTGGGAAATAAGATATACTAGCAACAGGATATAGAAATCAATCTTGCCATACAAGAAAGTAAGGGAAAAAGGGACAAAGGGGAAGGGGAATGAGGTGACAGAAGGGACAGTTGACTGGGGAAAGGGACAATCATAATATATTCCATCTTGGTGTGAGAGGAAGTTAGAAATGGGGAGAAAATTCATAACTCAAAACCTTATGGAAATCAATGTTGAAAATTAAAACTATTAAATAGTAAAAAATAAATTAAAAAATAATCATTCAAACAATGTCTAAAGAATGAAAAAATAGAAGAAACATAAAATATCTCATTGGAAAAGCAACTGACCTGGCAAATAGATCCAGGAGAGGTAATCCAAGAATTATTGGTCTACCAGAAAGGCACAATATAAAAAAGAGCCTGGACAGTATCTTCCAAAAAATCATCAAGAAAACCTTCCCCAAGATCCTAGAACCAGAGGGTAAAATAGCCATCAACAGAAAACACTGATCACCCCCTAAAAGATTGAAATTGAAATTGAAAACTCCAAGGAATACATTAGCCAAATTCCAGAATTATCAGGTCAAGGAGAAAATACTTCAAGTAGCCAGAATGAAACAATTAAAATATCATGGAACTACAGTCAGGATCAAACAGGACCTTCCAGTTTCTACATCAAAGGAGCAGAGGGATTGGAATATGATATTCTGTAAGACAAAGAAGCTTGGAATACAACCAAGGATCAATTACCAAGGAAAATTGAGCATAATCTTTCAGGCAAGGATATGGACATTCAATGAAATAAGGGAATTTCAGATGTTCCTGATGGGGACAGAGCCAAGATGGCCACGTGAAGGCAGCATCTTACCGGAGCTCTCTCACAAGGTCTGTCAGATTCCCATAAAAAAGTGAATTTGAGCAGATTTGAGAGAGTCAGAAACCGCGAGGAGTCTGCGTGGGGCAAATTTCCGAGCCGGGAGAGTCTGAAAGGCTGGAGGAACGAACCTGCAGGCTCGGAGAGTGCCCGGTGTGGAGCTGCTCCAGACCAAGGCGGAAGCGGCTGGCCGGGAAATCCACGTGGGAGATGGGCTGGGAGAAATCTGGGCGCCCGAAACCGGCAGAGATCCCCAGGACTCCCAACACAGGACGGCAGTCTGTGGGATCCACGAGAGGCAGCGCAACACCACCGGCCGTGAAAACACCCACTCCTGACGCTTGCAAAACCCAGGAACTCAGCTTCTTGAACTTCCGGAAGACTCAATGGCCAGGTAAAAGGCTCTAATCCCTCCCCCCCTCACCCAGAGAATTCCTCAGAAAAAAAAAAAAGAGAACTGAAACAGAGGAGAGAGTAGTGGGGCCTCACAGGACAAATACTAGAAGCTCATTAGTCCCAGAGGGGCAGAGTCGGCAGGGGTCAATGCCAGGAGCCCAGACGTAACCTTGCTCCCCCAGGGGAAGTGCCAGACATCAGCTCAAACAACAAACAGCTGAGACCATTGCTGAAAAGCAAGTGCTGGAGAGCACCCACAGGGAGTGAGATGCCAGGGAGCCAGACCTCTCCCCCACACCTCAGGAAACTGAAGGTTATAATTCTAGACTCACAACCCCCAGAATAAGAAAGCTGGGATAGAAAGCCCTGAGACTCACAGATAGAAATTCATGGTAAAGCCAGCAAAAGGCAAACCAACATGAAGAAGAACACAAAAAAAACCGATGACAACAGATTCTTTTTATGGAGACAGGCAGGATCAAAATATCAACATAGAAGAGGATAGCAATGACACAGTAGATACATCAGATACCTCAAAAGCTAGTATGAACTGGTCTCCAGCCCAAAAAGCACTGCTGGAAGAGCTAAAGGAGGATTTTAAAAACCAAATTAGGGAGCTAAAAGAAAATATGGAAAAAATGGAAAAAAAATTCACTGATGAAATCAAGTCCCTAAAGAATAAGATTGGCGAAAAGGATATGAAGATTGAAAATCTAGAGAGAGAAAAGGACACCCTGAGAGGCAAAATCAACCAATTGAAAATGGAGGCTCAAAAGCAAAATGTAAACACTAACTCATTCAAAATTAGACTTGAGCAAGTGGAAGCTAATGAATCTATGAGGCATCAAGAAGTAATAAAACAAAATGTAAAGAATGAAAAAATAGAAAAAAATGTGAAATAGATGATTGGGAAAACAACTGACCTGGAAAAGAGATCCAGGAGAGACAATTTGAGAGTTATTGGTCTACCGGAAATCCACGATGAAAAAAAGAGCCTTGACAGTATCTTCGAAGAAATTATCAAAGACAACTGCCCAGAGGTCCTAGAACCAGAGGGCAAAATAGTCATTGAAAGAGTTCACCAATCACCCCCTGAAAGAGATCCCAAACTGAAAACACCAAGAAATATTATAGCCAAATTTCAGAGCTATAAACTCAAGGAGAAAATACTGCAAGCAGCCAAAAAGAAGCAATTCAAATATCATGGAACTACAGTCAGGATCACGCAGGATCTCGCAGCTTCCACATTAAAAGACAGGAGAAATTGAAATATGATATTCTGAAGGGCAAAGGAGTTGGGACTATAACCAAGGATCAACTACCCAGCAAAACTAAGCATAATTTTCCAGGCAAGGTGATGGACATTCAATGAAATAAGGGAATTCCAGACCTTCCTGATGAAAAGGCCAGAACTCAATGGAAAATTTGATCTCCAAATACAAAACTCAAGAGAGACATAAAAAGGTAACCAGGGGGAAAAACCCCACAAACCTTATTAACCAATAAGGGCAGGTTGTTTACATCTTTATGTGGGATTATATCATCTTATGTATGTTTTTTATGTATATATATATATATATATATATATATGTCTATATATATGTATATATGTCTATATATGTATATATGTGTGTATATATATGTATATATATATATATATATATATATATATACTACACACACATATACAAGTCATTCTTGTGAATGGTACAACTATTATGACAAATGAAAGGGATATACATAGGTTGTGAATGCCTGTATAAATTAACTGATGTAAAGATATAAAATATAAATTAGAGATATAAAGGGAGGGCTATGAGGGAAGTGGTAAGGAGGTAGCAGATGTTCCTGATGAAAAGGCCAGACCTCAATAGAAAATGTGATCTTCAAATACAAGACTCAAGAAAGGCATAAAAAGGTAAACAGGAAAAAAAAGGAAAAAAAAGCTTATTATTTATTAAGGGCAAATTGTTTGCATCCCTATATGGGAGGATGATACTTGTTAATCTTGAGAATGGTATATTTATTATGATATTTAAAGGGGAAATATACAGACAGAGGGTGTGGATATAAATTAATTGATGTGATGATAAAACATCTAATTAAGGCATGCAAAGGGATTGTAACAGGAGAAGAGGAAAGGAGCAGGCATTAAAGGGTAAATTACATCACACAAAGAGGCACAAAAACATTATAGTAGAAGGAAAGAAGGGAGGGACATGAGCCCTGGTTGAGCTTTACTTGCAGGGGATTTAGTTCAAGGAGGGAACAACATACTCTAATAAGTATAGAAATCTAACTTGCCCCACAGGCAGTAGGAGGGAAAAGGAGAAAGAAAAGGGGTGGGGTTAGAAGAGAGGGAAGAAATAGTAATGGAAAAGGGAAAGAAAAGGTAGGGGGTCTGATTAGAGAGGGAAAATTGAGGAAAGTGGTGGTCAAAAGCAAACTCTTTTAAGGAAGAGAAGGGAGAAGGAAGAAATAAAGCATAAAAGAGGGGGATAGGATGGATAGAAAGACACAGATAGTAAACATAACTTTGAATGCAAATGGGATGAACTCTCACATAAAATGGAGGTGGACAGCAGAATGGATTAAAAACCATAATCCTACAATATGTTATTCAGAAGAAACACATTTGAAACAGGGTATAGGTAAAAGGCTGGAGTAGAATATATTTTGCTACAGCTGAAGTAAAAAAAAAGCAGGGTTAGCAACCCTAATCTCAGGCAAAGCAAAAGCAAAGGTATATCTAATTAAAACACATAAAGAAGGAAACTTAATTCTGGTATATGGTATCAAACATTGGTCTATTCCCAGTTTCTGCAATACTATTTTCCAGTTTTCCCAGCAGTTAACAGTGAGTTCTTATCCCAGAAGCTGAAGTCTTTGGGTTTATCAAACAGTAGATTGCTATAATCACTGACTACTGTGTCTTTTGTACCTAACCTATTCCACTGATCTACCCCTCAATTTCTTAGCCAGTGCCAAGGGGTTTGATTATACCTGCTTTGTTATACAATTTGTAGTCACACCTACCAGTTTGGCTAATATGACAAAACAGGAAAGTGATAAATGCTGGAGAAGATGTGGGAAATTTGGAACTCTAATGCATTGTTGATGGAGCTGTGAGTTGATCACGTTCTGGACAGCAATTTGTTACTATGCCCAAAGGGCTATAAAAAATGTACATACCCTTTGAATCAGCAATAGCACTTCTAGGACTACGTTCTAAAATGATCATAAAAATGGGAAAATCGCCCACATGTACAAAAATATTTACAGCAGCTCCTTTTGTGGTGGCCAAGAACTGGAAATCGAGGGGATGTTCATCAATTGGGGAATGGTTGAACAAGTACATGAATGTAGTGGAATTAGTATTAGTATTGTTCTATAAGAAATGACGAGCAGGCAGACTTCAGGAAAACCTGGAAAGACTAATATGAACTGATGCTGAGTGAAAGGAGCAGAGCCAGTATAACACTGTACATAGTAACAGCCACACTGTGAGAAGACTGATTTTTATAGACTTAGCCCTTTTCAGCAATTCAAGGATCTAAAAGTTTTCCATAGGACTAATGAAGGAAAATGCCATCAACATCCAGAGGAAAAAACTATGGAGTTGGAATGCAGAGTGAAGCAGACTCTTTTCTCTTTTGTTTTGTTTTGTTTCTCATGGTTTCTCCCACTCTTCTTCAGCAATATAATTCTTCTACGCAACATGATTAATGTGAAAATGTGTTTAATAGGAATGTATGTGTAGAAAACATATCGGATTGCTTGCCATCTTAGGGAGGGAGGGGAGAAAGGGAGAAAATTTAAAACTTATGGAAATAAATGTTGAAAACTGAAAATAAATAAATCAAATATTAAAAAAGAATACTACACACACACACACACACACACACACACAAGAAAATAGTGGTATGGAGGTCAAACTAGTTTATCTGGAATGTAAGAGTATTTTGCTAGAATATAGTGTGTATCATATTAGGTAGCATGAGATAGGTTAGTCAAATAGACTGGAATCAAAAAGGAGAGGGCCTTGATTGTCAGGGTCAGTAATTTAAACTATATTTTCTAAACTCCAGGGACTGATAGATCTTACTAGAAAGAGGACTAATAAAGTCATAGTAGTGCATTAGGAAGGATATTTGGGCATTTTTAGAAATAGAACTTTTCAGCTGACTTTATGAATTTACTTTTCTCATTTAGCACCAATAGTATGTCATCATATGTTGATTTGTTTTGAGTATGTAAACATTTTGTTATAAGGGGGAACCACAATATTTGGGGGGGGTTGTTTAGATTCAATGAGTAGTAATAAATTTTTTTTAAAAGAACAATAAAACATTAAAATGCAGAGACAACAAAATGAGTTATTGAACAAGACATAAACAAAGGAATTCCGTCAAAAACTTGTTAAATTTAATATACACTCTCAAAAACATTATGTAACAGGTTTATACTTTCTTGTACAATCCCTTTTTTCTCTTTCATATAATGAAATGTTTGGATTTGAAGATTGTTAAATTCATAATATGATATACTTTTAATTAAAAATATCAACTTCTTCCGTTTTAGCTATATATCAATAACTACATATTTAAATACTAATATTAGGTTTTTTTCCTTAGTTAAAAGGTGAATCAAAGAGAAATAGGCAAAAAAATGAAAGATGGATAACCTTGGTTTCATGCAATGTACTGAAATTGTAATAGGTGTTTCTTCCATTTGCATATCATAAACTCCTTTGCAGTACCCTGTCCCTAATGTATCTTCTGAGTTTAATGGGTCTAGAATAAAGAAGTTTTCCTTTATACATATGAGAGTTAATCATCTTAATTAACCTCAGAGGGTGACCTTTCATTCTTTAAACTTGCTAGGAATATTACTTCTCCAAGGTCTCACCATGATCCCTTCAATGTTCACATGTTGTAATCAACTCTCCTTTTGGCCAACACTAAATATGTTTCATCCTTGGAAGTTTTTTTTTTTTTTCCAAGAAAGAGACTCTCTAATCTCCCGATAAACTTTCTTTTCTTGCTTTGTGCATCTTTAATAATTTGATAATATTTTAAATTCAGGTCCTTTTTGGGACAGAGAATTACAATCATATTTGTATCAGGCTTTATCCACAAGAGGCACTGCCTCTCTTGATTTGTATATAAATTTTTGTTTATACAGCATGGAACCTTATTACCCTATTTTTCTGCTGCCACACACAAAATTTTTAACTGAAGATTACTGCATACCATTACCGTACCCTCACTTTCCTAGGCATCTCCCTCAACTATAATAAGCTTTGTAGTATATTGTACCTCTCTGCCTACTTTCACTGGAAAAAAAATGCGTCTTTATGCCAGGGTTAAACTTCACACTCATTGTCTGTTAAATGTCTCATGCTGTGTAATTAATGACATGGCTTTGAAGCTTTCTCCATTGTCTTTCCTACTCCTTTGTTATTGGACTCTCTCCATATTTTTAAAAATCGTCTGACTCTCATTTCTTATTAGCACATTTCACTCTAGAATTGAACAAGACACAAAAGTCTACAAAATAATTAGTGATATTTTCTTTAATGTTGTTTTCTTAATGTTGCTTCCTTGGGGCTATAGTTTTTAAAATTCTAATTCTGGGTACTAAAAACTTGAAATGACCCCATATCCACATATGAAAAAGATATTCTTATTTCATGACTAATGATAGTAATACACTGTGGTCAAGTAGAAAGGAAATGTGGTTTGATAGGACATTTTAGAATGAGCCTCAAGTCCTCCACTTATATTCTTAAAGTAAGCAGGTTTAACCAAAATATAATTCTTTAAAAGCTGTTCCATACTAAGAAAGCTGGTTTTCTGTAGGGAGTTAGTGCCGACCCCGGGGCTGCTCGGACCCTAGCGCTTGGCCTGTTTCCTGGGTAAAGCCAGACAGGCTTAGTAGGAGTTGGAACGGTGAGGCGCCCGGAGGAAAGACTTCCGTCCCTAGCAGCCCCCCTCCCGCTCTGGTAGTCATCCTTTCTCATGCAGGCAGAGTCCATTCACCAAGGACTCACAAGCCCAGAAGGAGGAACCCAGCTGGCCACTACCTAATGCTCTTGAACCAGTGCCTAACACAACAATGCTTTGATACTTTACTTCCTGGAACATCTTTGATACTTTACAAGGGCATCCTGCCCCGTGCCTCACATAGCTCATACAGCTCTGATATCAGCTGGCTACATGCCTGAGCCTTTCCATGCCTCCGTAGATACTGTAGGACACCACCCCACTTTGTTCCCATACTCCCATGGAAACTACCTTACTACAGCCCTAGTTTTTCCCATACGCTTGTAGGAAACATAGTTTACAACAATCCAGATTCTTCCCACCAGATATCGATCTTCCCATGCTCTCATCCCCTACCCCTTGAACACCTGCTTCTGCTTATGTAGTGCAAAACCCTATAAAACTGGATAATGTCTGCCAATAAATCGGAGTTGCATCTTTCCTGACTCCCACCTCATCTTTGCGTACTGAGATAGGGATCCTTGCTGGTCAAGGACCCCTAACAGTTTTCCAAATAAACCATTGCATTAAATGTATTCTTACAAATGGAGATCTGCTTTAAGGGTAGAAATTTAGAACTACTTAGTAAAACAAGTTCAATGTGTACATTTTAAGTAAAATAAGATTGCCTCTATTTCTCAAGTAAAATTATTAATTCAATTAGAAAGAATATTTTAATAAGTATGCAAGATTCAAGAATGTGTAAATGGAATTATTTGAAAGGCTCTAATTCCTGGATCATGTATAATCCTTTGCAGAAAGGTATAAAAGAATATATACAACTATGACTTCCTTGGTGGAATTCAAATCAATAACTGAAATCTGATTAGAAAAAAGGAAAATTTTTCAACATAGAAAAAATCTACTTAATAAAAAATGTACTGGATTATATATTATGTATTTTAAATTTCCCTTAAAAGTAGTGTGGTTCAAAACCTTACCTTGAACTTGATGAAAGAAGCTAATTACCAGGCTCTTGTAAAGCAGAAAACAAAAGCAAACAAACACACATTGATAATTGATGGTCCTCCAAGCAAAGTATGTTACACTTTCACAGAGTTGGGGAAATGCCACCTTGCTCACTCTTGCTAATATAGATACAATTACAATTTAAAAATTATGAACCTGGAAGGTATAAAAACAATGCTGCTTTCAGCTGCCGTGGAGGTATAAAGCCAATAACATCAGCACACAGGAGAGCTGCTACCACAGGTTATTTGATCTACTTTTCTAAGAAAAGCAACTTTAAGGGGTTAACAATCTCACTTTAATTAAACATAGATATATCATCCATTTACTTCAAGGGAAAAAGTCAGCACCCTGAACTTCAGAGAAAACATAAACAGAAATTACAAGCAGAAATTATATAAACATATCAAATAACAAAAATCTGCAGACAGGGCTCTAATCTCTGTCCACAGCAATACAGACATGGTTACCAGAGAGAGAACCATCAACATCTGGGTTTTCAAGGCTGCGGGGCCCCTTAACAGCTACCCAGAGTCTTTTCTGGCCAAATCACATGAACACTCTTCCAATGAGTGAGCCCCCAAAGCAAAATGCTAGCCTCAGAGTCTATACACATTTCTTCAAGGTCAGCCCACAGAGGGCATCACAACCATGTGACTCAAACTCATGTTACCTAGGCTTTCTTGTGACTTAAGCAGGTTATCAAGGACTCTTAATTCAATCAGAGAGTCTTGATTTAAACAAAGGCAAGACTCTTTTAAAGGCACTTGACTCCCTTAGTGCTAAGAAGAACTCCAAAAGAAAAAGCAGCAAAAAGTCTCACTTTGCTTGCCATTACACAAGGAAATGTGGAACTTCAACATTAGTTGAAAGACTCCAGTCCTCGGATAACTTGTACTAAATCATTTTAAGATAATACTATAAAATCAGGATTTTCTGGACAAAATTCATACCAATAGCTAAAATTTAGTAAGAGAAAAGAAGAATTTCTTAATTTAGGAACTTAACCTACTTAATAAAAATGAGTGTGCACATTTTAAGTTAAATGAGATAGCATGTATTTCTCAAAATAATTCCTTCAACTGAAAAGAACACTGTTAATAAACATGTTACATTCAAGAACATGTAAATGACTTTAGTTCAAAGACTCCATCCTGGGTCACTGTAATTACTAGTACTAAGGCTTTAGAACAGAATACTATACAACCAAGACTATTCCGGCAAAATTCATATCAATAACTAAGAAAATCCTGAGACAAAAATAGGTGCATTTCTGTAGGATAGCATTTTAATCACACACAAAAAAGTAGACTCACTTTTGATTTTTAAAAAAGGTACAGAGTAGAATTCTGGAATTATACAGCTACAAGGGACCTTGAGAAAGTGGTAATAGGTTAGAAAGTTTTTCAGCAGTAACAGCCAATAAGTTCTCAATAATGTTTAATCTAAATCATTTTTCATATATTTTACGCTGAATCTCTCTTCCCTTTTTCTTCATGGATAAAATAAATAGCTACTTACAAAAACCTAGTTGGTTTATCTTGAATCAAGAAATACTATTATGTTCCCCCAGACACTTGACATTGCTGGAATAAATAAAATGAATTTCATATACTTCTCCCCCTCATATGACCAATAGTTCATATTTGTCACTTCTCAGAAATATTAACCAATATTGTATCTTTATCTCTCAAAATTTCATTATTTTTTTTCTAATTTCAAATTCTGAGAAATCTTTTTTTAATGCAGTCCTGCCAAATGACAATAATTTAAAACATATATGAGTATAATATTAACATATATTAATACATTTAATATGTGTGTTGAATAATACTGATACATCTTGGTATATTTACTAATTTTTATTTACTATATTTACTGTACTATTTACTGTATATTTACAATTGTATATTTACTATACTATTTACTGTATATTAACAATATTTACTTTCTTAAATGCAACATCATAGTTTTCATCATCTGGTCCAACATTATTTACTAGATTCCCCTGGATTTACTGTTTCCCCTGGAAACCCGGCTCTTTTTTTCTTTGTTACTTTTTAATACATTCAGGTAGAATCAGTCTTGCCCTGTTTTTTGTTGGTTCCTTGGTAGTCTTATGTTAAGTATCCCCCTGCTTATATAAACTATCACAACCCAGTTTTTCAAATTTCCAAGGTCAATTTCCCTTTTAATCCAGTGCTTTAAGGTGGTAAACACCCTAGTCAATTTGCCCTTATTATGAAATTTAATGACCATACTCCATATGGAGCACTAAGTTAAGTGTTGTACAAAGCTAGTTAAACAAACATTCTAAGAGATGATATCTTCTATTCTGAAATTTGTAGTCTCAGAATAAATTATCACTAGGGTAAATCAGTGATTCAGCAACAGTTTCCTATGCACTTATTATGCAGAGTACTATATACAGCAGGTGTCATGTGGCATTACAAGGGGCACAAAGACACACTGCATCCTAACAAGGTTTAGAATTTAATAGGAAAGACAGGACTATCACAAATATGTATGTTTTGAAAATAAATAAGCACAGTCATATATAACAACTGCCGAATACAGACATTTACATAAGCATTAGGGGCTAAAGGAGGTGAAGAGCATGATAGATGGGGCTGAGATGACAGGAACGAGAAGGGCCAGGAAATTGTGTTGTAAACCATATGAAAGTGGATTTGTAAATGACCTTGTTAGACAGTATCAATGATGCTCAAAATCACAGAGGATAGGTATAAGTCTTGCATGCTTAAGTGACATCTACAAGCCAACATGAGAGAAGTTAAATTTCAGACTCTCTAGTTGGATGCTTTGTCATCAAATCATAAAATTTTAACAGAAGGTAGGTTTGAGAGCAAGAATTACTTACAACCCATAACACTGATAAGGGAACGTTCTAGTTGTACATCACTATTACAGGCAAATCAGAAACAAAGAATTCTATTCTCACTTTAGGAAGCACTAATAGACAGAATGTTAATTTTTTGTTAGACCTATGATTTCATGGGTATAGAGAATTGCCAATAAGGACGTTCCATTTTCCAGTGCAGATGGGCAGCCACTCTACAACTTATAGTATTAATGATTAGCCTGGAAAACTAAGGGGTCAAGTGAACTTACCCAGGGTCAAATAGATTGTCAGATTCAGAGGGAGAATTTGGAACCACATCTACCTTATCTCAAGGCTTCATACACCATATTACATTCCCTCTCTCTTCAAGTTTTTTCTTTAATGTATTGAGGAAAAATCTACCACTCTATAACTTCCTAGTCCAGCCCTCTGATTTCAAAAGCAATAAATCTGATCATTCTTCAACACAGCAATTCATGCAGGTATCAAGTCTTCCTCCCACCATAAGGCTTCCCTTTTCTAGGCTATATAATTCAATTTTTCCAACAATCATCACATTATATGGATTTAGGACAACAGTCTATTTGCCCTCTGCTAAGCAAACTTTAATTAGTTTGTTTCCTATTACAGTGTGGCAATTACAAGTAAAAACACAATTCAGGTTTGATCTGACATTCTTTATTGGTGATAACAATTTTGTTAATCTAGACAGAGATCCCACCAACTTGTATGATTATCATATCATATATAAACAGAATTGAACTTACAAATTATTTTATTTAAAAGATAGGTCTTTCTCAGTGGATTTCCTATATAGTCACCCATTCTGAATTTGTAGAGGTTACACTAAGAATGTTAATAGTAACATTAATAATAACAATAACTTAAATCACAAGACTATTTCATATTTATAAAATATTAGATTTAGCCTTTAGAGACTTTTTGGAATCACAATTCTGTCATCAAACATATTTGATATCTCTTCAATATTTTTAGGAGTTTAAAATTAAAGAGACAGCTCCTGCAACAATATGAAGAAAACTGCAAATAACAAGGTTTTGGGGGAACAGGGCAAATAAAGAGCCCCCTTTTTGCTCCTCCAGGTGAAAATTTTTCTATCAATTCAAAAGCTATTTGCTTGTCCTAACATTTAGTCCACATGTCTCCATTTTGTCCAGGAGGAAATGATGAGAGATTTTGTCAAATGTTTTACCGAAATTGACATAAACTATATCTACTTAAAACATCTCCTTAATCTATTAGTTTAACAACCCTGGCAATAAAGGATACCAAATTAGTATTGTACGACCAATTCGCAATGAACCTCTGCTGGTTGAAGATCATTGTTACCCTTTCAAAAAAATTGAAAAGCATCTGCCTACCAAATTATTATATTCAACTTTTTTGGCTAAAATGACTCCTGAATGCTCTCTGTACACTGAGATTCAACTTCTATAACAGCTCTGCACAACAATGTAGCCCACCAAAGGATTTCAGGCAACCTGCAAAAAATGTGGAGGTTATAAAGAAAATAAAGATATAATGAATGTGTGGCACTGAACAGAGACAAAGGGAGTGTAGGCACACACCAATGCAGCTGATGCCTGCTACTTGATGAGTAGCAACAACATGAGGGCTTCTTCTCCTCCCTCACTGCAAGGCCACCCTCCAACTTACATGAGTGTCTGGTTCTGTCTCCAAGGTCAGACACTCAGTTCAGTATTTCTTTGCATGTGAGGAGTTGCTGTGCTGATTTTTTGGTTCTAACATCAACATTTGTGAGGTGACTTTGAAAAATGAGTGACAAAAAGAAATGGAAGGTTGAATCTAGAACACAGAGTGCTTAATCTACGGTGGGCAAATAGATACTTGTTTACTTACATGAGAGACAAAACATTTTGCTTTGTTTGCCAAGAAGTAATAGTCACAATGAAGGAATATAATCTTTATCACCATTTAAAATCAAAACATCCTGACTTAAGCAAATTGGATACCAATGAAAAACAAATTAAAGCATTCAAATTGTTGCAAAAGCTCAGTGGGGAACAGTGGTATTTCAAGGAAGTAAACTCAGAAAAGGAGGAAGCTACTAAGGTTAGTTTTCAGATTTCTAAAGAAATTGATTTGGAACATGATTGGAGAATATTGATAAACTGATTGTTTATAAGAAGTATATCAGAAGGACCTGAGTTCAAATCCAGCCTCAGACACTTGACACTTACTAGCTGTGTGACCTTGAGCAAGTCACTCTACCCCACATGCCTCACTTCCCCCTCTCAAAAAAGTGTAATACATGCTGTTAACTAAATATAAATAGTAAGAAAACCTGAAACATGTATTAAAACTTGTACTGCTAAGCAAAGTAATTTTTAAACATTCATGTGAATTCGTGATAAATAAAAATCTTAAGTAATAAGTGTAATCAATTGATATTAATTGAAATTTCCCTTTTTAAATATGGTTTATTTGGAAAATAGTTTAATCATTAATTGTACTTTTAGTTGGAAAGTAAGCCACTAAAAAGCTACCTGTGGCCAGAAAAAGTTTAGCTGACTTTAATTTTGGCCCCTACCTACTGCCAAGTTGTACAGGTCTGTTTTATAAGTTGACACTTCATAAGATGAAAATTCTACTAAAGAATAACAGAAGTAGATGATACAATTGTTAACATATCAGAAAAGATGGTATTTTATTCCATATTATTTTGAAATATGTGTGGGTACGTATCTTACATTTTAATGCATCATTTATATTCTGGATTACCTAAGAGTTCTAATGACAGTTCAGCGTTCCCTTTCTGCCTCTTGCTCAGAAGTCTGTTTACTCCCTATTCCATGCCTGAAATGGATTTCATCCTTCTAATTCTGAAAAGACAATCTGAAATAAGATCTGAACACTTGCTATAAACTTTTTGGAAGTAACTTTTCCAGGGATAGGGCATTAATAGGCATTCTTCTTACTGTTGTCTATCAAGAGTAAATAAAGATAGCTTACTTCAAGAGATGTGCAGTTTACGTGGTGTGATATTCTCTGTGTGTGTGTATTTCAAAGAGGATGTACCAGAGAATAATATACACATATATACACACATATACTTATAGACTACTCTCTGCGGGAGGGAAGGAGAGAGGGAGAGACAGAGAGAGACAGAGAGAGAGAGTTTGTTGTTGTCATTGTCGTTGTATTGTTTGACTCTTCATGACTGCATATGGTGTTTTTCTTGGCAAAGATACTGGAGCGGTTTGCCATTTCCTTCTCTGGTGGCTTAAGGCAAAAAGAGGTTAAGTGACTCACCCAGGTTCACATAGCAAGTGAGTGTCAGACCAAATTAGAATTCAGGTCTTCCTGACTCCAGGCCCCCCAGCACCGTATCCATTGAGCCATCTAGTTTCCCCACCAATCAATAATCAATCTCTCTCTCTGTCTCTCTCTCCACACATATACATATGAACATATATGTATATATGTGTGTATACATACATACATACACACATAGATATAGATATGCGTACATACAGAGACAGACAGAAAGACAAAGCAGTTCAGATTTCAGCTCTGGGTATTCTCTATGCTCCAACTACTGGCATCCTTGTCTTCCCTTAAATCCCAAATAAAATACCATCTTCTACAGGAAATCTTCCCCAAACCCTCTTAATTCCAGTGCCTTCCCTCAGTTAATCGTTTCTTATTTACCCTGTATTTATCTATCTATCTATCTATCTATCTATCTATCTATCTATCTATCTATGTGTGTTTCTGTGCATATGTGTATATGTATATATGTATGTATATGGGTGTGTATATTTGTATTGTTGTCTCTTCCACTAGACTGTAAGCTTTTTTGCCTCCCTTCCTGATTAGCACATTCTTGGCCTATAGTAGGCAACACATACACACACAAATACACATATAAGGATGTGTGAAATCCCACCTATCCTTCATGGTTTATACCAAACTTTATATTTCTTTCCTCTAAGATCCCTTATTCACCATAGTGAGAATAATCTCTTTCTACTTAGATAAAATATAATTTCTTAATCATTTATGTAAAAATGTGAAGGAACAGTGATTTCATCAGTGGTAAAGAACTCTCAAGGTAAATTGTATGTTCTTTTTTTAAGACAGGCCTATATTGACCCCTTTGCCAGTTCCACCCTTTGCTCCTAGTTCTGTTCTCTGAAGTTAAACAGAACAAATGCAGTCCCGTCACCACATGGCAGCCTTTCATAGTCTTGAAGACACATATCAGTTACCTTCTAAATCTCTTCATAATGAACAGACACATTTACTCCGTATAATCCTTATCTTAAATGGACTTAAGGACCTGCACCATGTGTTTTCCTTCTCCTTGACATTCTCCAAATTATCAATGTCAAACTTAGAATGTGACACCCAGAACTAACCAAAATACTCTAGATGTTAACACTCCCATAATTCAATTCATTATGAAGTGTTAACTATTTAACACCCTGGCAGTCTAATTATACCTGGGCACTGGCCACATTTGAATGTGTTCATTTGTGATGGGCTTAGGAAAAAATGAAAACAAAGAAAATCATATTTCATTCATTCTTTATATTACTCTAACATACTTACTGTTTGAATTGCACAAAGGCAATGGAACATTTATGCCTTGGTTAATCTTGATTCCTTTATTAAACTAATATAAATTTCCAATTCTAGGAAATATAATTTCCTTTCTTAAAAGCAAAATAGAAAGGTTCCTTTTTTGCTTTGATATTTTAAAACTCATGTCTTACACCGAGATGACACCTTTTAAATTCTCAGTTGTCATACCACTGCCTGCAACACAATGCAATATGACATATTAACTAACTATAAGCAGGAGGTATTATTTTTGCAGGACAGTATAGTGACTAAAAGAAATTCAATTTGAATTGTCTTATAATAACAATAAAGCAAATGTCACTAGTGAAATAAAGGTGTTAATGTTTATCAAATGTATTTTAGAAAATAATCTTTCTTATGAAAAGATTAATCTCAATATTTAGACTATTTTCTAAGGCAGGGGTTCTTAACCTTTTTTGTGTCATGGGCGATTTTTGCAGTACCTATTGATCCCTTCTCAGAATGTTTTAAAGGCACAAAATAAAATACCTAAGACTAAAAAGAAAATCAATTACATTGGCACGCATTATTATTTTTTAAATGTTATGTACCTCAGGTTAACATCTTTTGTTTCAAAGGGTCAAAGTTATTTATTCCCAATCTTGAGGATGCAGTTTTATTTATGTTATGAATTCTTACATAGCCTTTATCACTAAATACTGCAGTAATAACAAAAGAAACCTTCTCACTATAACTTTTACCTAAATCTTGAAAAGTGTTGAGATGCTCTTTATTTCAGGAAGAAATAAAAAAGTGGCACCGTTTTGAAAACTCCCTATAAAATCAATAATGACTCAGCCCTCTATAAACATAGAAGGACAAGACTTATGCTTTTCCCTCCCACCAGCTAACAAGAGCTTCAGTAGAACTGGGGGACCTTGTGTATTTTACTGGGAAAAATGTGTCAATCTGTCTTCCTTCCCCTCATAATCGCAAGCTGAAGAGGTGAAAATTCCTTTCCCAGCCACCAACCTCATCAACTTTGTTATAGTCACACAGCAGAAGATTAACTACCAATTTCTGTACCCAGCAGCACAAAAGCAAGCAGCACGAAATTTTCCTTTAACAAGAAGTCCTAGACCTACCCAAAGTTCACTAGAGGGGAGTGGCAGAGACCCCAGCAAAATGGAATAGCCTTGCCCCATAAACTGGGTTGAAAGGTAAGGATCTTACATATAGGTTTGTGGTTAGTAGAGCATGAAGAAACCTCAATAAGCTACCTTCCTAGTTTAACTATTTTTTCCTCACTAATGAACTTTTCAGCCATCATGGTTTGGTGGATAGAGGGTCAGCCTTGGAGTCACCAAGGCTTAGGTTCAAATCCTACCTCTGAAATATACTTGTATTATGACTCTAGGCAAATAAGTTATTTAATCTAACCCCTTAAGTGTCCCAAACTAATTTCAAACACTGGATGCTCACTTCTCCCATTCAGTATGCATGTTTTACATTGTACTTCAATAGACTGGGCTTGGAGGGAACTTAAGAATGCTCATTATTGCTCACTTCTGCTTCCAGACTCTTCCTCCGCAATCATCACTCATCAATCATCAGTTCATTAAATTCATTTCATTCCTTTAAGTTAACAACTCCAGATCCTGGTTACTATTTTTTATCTTCCATCATTTTCTCTTCATTTTTTCTTCAATACATTTTTGTCACCTTTTGTCTTTAAATCACAATAATTTCTGTGAGAAATAAAAATACATCTCTTCTCTAGACTGGGCCCTACATTTAAGTAACAATAAAAACATGAGTAAATATAAGCACCAAATACAGTAATATCTGCAATATGAAAAATATCATATATAGGAGTCCCTTACCTTTTGTCCCCTGGATGGTTGAATTGTGTGCCTGATAGTATGACTGAAGGGTGAAAAGATATTAACACAATATTCTCTTTTCTAGAAAAAATACTAACGGACAACTGCAAACAATATATTAGTATATTCCCGGGGGTGGCAGAGCCAAGATGGCAGCTGGAAAGCAGGAACTTCCTTAAGCTCCCCTGACCCAGGTCCCTCAAAACACCTATAAAATGGCTCTTAAAATTTCTAGAGCTGCAGAACCCACAAAAAGCAAAGGGAAGTAGGGCCCCACCCCAGGACAGCCTGGATGGTCGCTGGGAAGGGTCAATCCCACGGAGGTGGGAGCAGAGTGGAGCAGAGCCAAGTGTGGGCCATGCCAGGAACAACCACACTGGGAGCTGGGCAGAAAAGGTGTAGTCCCCTGAATCAGTGATCTGTGGCAGGCACCAGACTTTTCAACCCATAAACGCCAAAGACGACAGAGAAGGTTAGTGAGAAAAGCTTCTGGGACAGAGTGAAAGGAGTTCAAGGGCCACCTCCATGGGGGCGGCAGAAGTGGTACAGCTCTAAAGCTGCTTCCAGAGCTATGGATGGAGTTGCTTCCAGCCTCAGGCCCACCTGGTGGAAGAATTAAGTGGTGGATTGGAGCAGGAGTGCAAAGCCTGCTTTTCCCTGCCTGGATCTGGGCTACAATCCTGTTTGATGGTTCGTGGGGGAGAAGGAACGCTGGTGTGGCAGAGCTTGCTGCGTAGAAGTAGCTCTGAAAATGGCAGCACAGCCCCTCAAGCTTGGAACAAAGTACTCTCTATTCTACAAGCAGTCATACGCCTACAAAAAGCTCAATGCTGAATTTGTTGGCTAGGAACATGAACAGACAGCGAAAATGGTCTCAAATTCAGACTCAGACTTTGGAATATTTCTTTGGTGACAAAGAAAACCAAAACATACAGCCAGAAGAAGTCAACAAAGTCAAAGATCCAACGTCAAAAGCCTCCAAGAACAATACAAATTGGTCTCAGGCCAAGGAAGAGCTCAAAAACGATTTGGAAAAGCAAGTAAGAAAAGTAGAGGAAAAACTGGGAAGAGAAAGGAGAGTGGTGTGAGAAAACCATGAAAAACAAGTCAATGACTTGCTAAAGGAGACCCAAAAAAATACTGAAGAAAATAACACCTTAAAAAAAACAGACTAACTCAAATGGCAAAAGAGTTCCAAAAAGCCAACGAGGAGAAGAATGCCTTGAAAGGCAGAATTAGCCAAATGGAAAAAGAGGTCCAAAAGACCACAGAAGAAAATACTACCTTAAAAATTAGACTGGAGAGTCTAGTTGGCAGAGCTAAGATGGTGGCTAGAAAGCAGGGACTTGTGTGAGCTCTCCCCCAGGTCCCACCAAAAACCTATAACAAATGGCTCTGAACAAATTCTAGAGCTGCAGAACTCACAAAATAACAGAGGGAGGCAGGGCTCCACCCCAGGAAAGCCTGGATAGTCGTGGGGAAGGGTCTATCACACAGACCAGGGAGCGGAACAGAGCAGAGCCCAGCGTGAGCTGCGCCAGGACCAACTTAATCGGGAGCCAAGCAGAACAAGCCCTAGTGCCCTGAATCAGTGAGCTGTGGAAGTTACCACACTTCTGAACCCACAAACACCAAAGACAACAGAGAAGGTTAGTGTGAAAAGCTGCAGGGACAGAGTGAAAGGAGTTCATAGTTGGGCTATCACCCAGGGGACAGTGGAGGTGCTGCAGCTACAGAACGACAGCTGCAGTTGCTTCTGGCCCCAGGCCCACCTGGGGGGAGGAATTAAGCTGCGAATCAGATCGGGAGTGCAGAGCCTGCTTAAGATCTGAATCACAGTCCAGGTTGGTGGTTCTTGGGGGAGGAGGAGTGCTGGTGTGGCAGAGCTTGCTGGACAGAAATAGCTCTGAAAACAACAGTGCAGCCCCTGAAGCTTAGGACAAAGTACTCTCTACTCTACAAGCAGTCATATCCCAACAAAAAACTTAAGGGTCAAATAGCTGGCTGGCAACATGGTCAGGCAGAGAAAACACACTCAGATTCAGACTCAGACTTTGGAATATTTCTTTGGCGACAAAGAAGACCAAAGTATGCAGCCAGAAGTCAACAAAGTCAAAAAGCCTACATCAAAAGCCTCCAAGAAAATCATAAACTGGTCTCAGACCATGGAAGAGCTCAAAACGGATTTGGAAAAGCAAGTAAGAGAAGTAGAGGAAAAATTGGGAAGACAAATGAGAGTGATGCAAGAAAACCATGAAAAACAAGTCAAGGAATTGCTAAAGGAGACCTGAAAAAAGACTGAAAAAAATAACACCTTAAAAAATAATCTAACTCAAATGGCAAAAGAGCTCCAAAAAGCCAATGAGGAGAAGAAGGCCTTGAAAGGCAGAATTAGCCAAATGGAAAAGGAGGTACAAAATACCACTCAAGAAAATACTACCTTACAAATTAGATTGAAGCAAGTGGTAGCTAGTGACTTTATGAGAAATCAAGATATTATAAAACAGATCCAAAGGAATGAAAAAATGGAAGACAGTGTGAAATATCTCATTGGAAAAACCACTGACCTGGACAATAAATCCAGGAGAGATAATTTAAAAGTTATTGGACTACCTGAAACCCATGATTGAAAAAAGAGCCTAGATATCATCTTTCAAGAAATTATCAAGGAGAACTGCCCTGATGTTCTAGAGCCAGAGGGTACAATAGCAAATGAAAGAATGCACAAATCATCTATTGAAAAAGATCCCAAAAAGAAAACTCCTAAGAATATTGTCACCAAATTCCAGAGTTCCCAGGTCAAGGAGAAAATATTGCAAGCAGCCAGAAAGAAACAATTTGAATATTGTGGAAAAATAATCAGGAGAACACAAGATCTAGCAGCTTCTACATTAAGGGATCGAAGGACTTGGAATATGATATTCCACAGATCAATGGAGCTGGGATTAAAACCAAGAATCACCTACCCAGCAAAACTGAGCATCATGCTCCAAGACAAACTACAGATTTTCAATAAAATAGAGGACTTTCAAGCTTTCTCAGTGAAAAGACTAGAGCTGAATAGAAAATGTGACTTTCAAACACAAGAATCAAGGGAAACATGAAAAGGTAAACAAGAAAGAGAAATCATAAGGGACTTACGAAAGTTGAACTGTTTTGTTTACACTCCTACATGGAAAGATGATGTGTATAATTCATGAGACCTCAGTATTAGGGTAGCTGAAGGGAATACATATATATAGATATATATTATATATCTATATATATATATATATATATATATATATATATATATGTATGTATTATTATAGGTATATTATATTATGTATATGTATATGTATGTATGTATGTGTATATATATACACACACACATACATATATATGTATATATATATGTGTATATATATATATGCGTGTGTGTGTGTGTGTGTGTGTGTATAGAGACAGAGGGCACAGGGTGAGTTGAATATGAAGGGATGATATCTAAAAGAAATAAAATCAAATTAAGGGATGAGAGAGGAATATATTGAGAGATGGAGAAAGGGAGAAATAGAATGGAGTAAGTTATCTCACATAAAAGTGGCAAGAAAAAGCAGTTCTGTTGGAAGGGAAGAGGGGGCAGGTGAGGGGGAATGAGTGAATCTTGCTTTCATCGCATTTGACCTGAGAAGGGAATAACATACACACTCAATTGGGTATCTCACCCCACAGGAAAGAAGGAGGAAGGGGATAAAAAAGCAGTGATGATGGAAGGGAGGGCAGATAGGGGGAGGGCGTTATCAAAAGGAAACACTTTGAAAAGGGACAGGGTCAAGGGAGAAAACTGAGTAAAGACAGACTGGATAGGATGGAGGAAAATATAGTTAGTCTTTAACAACAAAAGTATTGTGGAAGTGTTTTACATAATGATACACGTGTGACCTATGTTAAATTGTTTACCTTCTTAGGGAGGGTGGGTGGGGAGAGAAGAGGGGAGAGAATTTGGAACTCAAAGTTTTAACATCAGATATTCAAAAAAAGTTGTTTTTGAATGCAATTGGTTAATAAGATAAACGGGCAATGGGGCATAGAACTCTATCTTGCCCTACAAGAAAGTAAGAGAAAAGGGGATGGGGATAGTGGGGTGATGGAAGGGAGGGCTGACTGGGGAATGGCGAAACCAGAATATATGCCATCTTGTAGTGGGGGTGAGGGTAGAAATGGGGAGAAAATTTGTAATTTAAACTCTTGTGAAAATCAAAGCTGAAAACCAAAAATATTAAATAAATAAAAAAAGAAAAAATGCAAATGGACAACCGCCAACAATATATTGGTATATTTGTCCTCCCAAAGCACTTTTAGAAATGACAATTTTCATTTTTGTTGTATAAAAGAACGTCCCAGAATTCTTCTACTTTGCTTTTTTCTTAGTGATTTTGAACATGAGAACATATTTTGAACTTATTTTTATTGCTTCATTTTTTAAACTGATCTCTTTTTTTGAAGTGGTATCTCAACAACTTAGCACAGAATGTCAAGGAAAAGAGGGTCATCAACACTCTCAAAAGCTAAACATCATTTAAAGAGGATAGGGATTGGAAACTGACATTGTATCTGGCAACAAAGAGATCATCGGTAACTTTGAAGAGAGTAGCATCAATGGAAAAATGATGTCTAAAACCAAGCTATAATTTATTCCCAAAAATACCTCTATAATACATTCTAAAGTTTGCAAAGTTTTTTATTATGTCCATATACCAATCTTGTCAGATGTGTTATCTCCTTTTTGTAAAAACAAACAAAGGAACAAAAAAAAAAAAACAAGGAAGCTAAGATTCAGACATACTAAGGACACAAATAATAAATGTCAGAGGTGGAATTTGCATACAAGCCTTTATCACCTTCATTCCAGCACTCTATCCATTAAAACATAGTTCCTACAGCAATGGTGCTTAACCTGGAGTCTATGACTTGGTTTGTTTTTAAATAAATTTATAGGTGTATTTCAATATAATTGGTTTCTTTTGCAATCTTATGTATTCTATTTTGTTACACTTATAAACATTATTCTTAGAATGGAATCCAAAGGCATAACAGGAGTACTAAAAGGATCCATAAAAACACACAAGTTTAGAACCCTCTAGCCTAGAGGTAATATGATTGTTTTAACTATGTTTACACAGACAAAACATGAAAAATATCAATCCAATGATTCCAACCTACATTTATATAAACCTTGCATCATTTGTAGGTTATCTCCCAGATGAGGAGTTAAATCAGGACAGGCAAGGCAACCAAATTAAAGTATCAGTATCCCCTGGGTGGGGAGAGAGGAGGCAGCATGTGACAGGCAGGTTGAACCAATACCTTAAATATTATCTCAACTAAGTGTTTTGGCAAACAAAATGGGCTCTTAGCACTCAGTTCAACCAAGTGCCCTTGAAGAGTTTGGCCTTTGTTTCCTTTGATTAATTCAGTGTATTTCACTGAGTCTTACTAGGTGCTAAGCTTATGTGGGTGTGAATTGGTAACTAAGGTGGGGCCCCAGGTGGGGATAAGGGAGGCCTAATTAGATCTTTGCTCCTAAGTTTGCCCCAAAACCCTAATTACTAGGTGCTAAGCCTATGTGGGTGTAAAGCTCCCAGGGTCCTAAGGGGAGGTGCTAGCTCCAGAGCCAATCATAGGAGCCTAAGTTTTGGTCACTCAGATGACATTTGATGATGTCTGAAACTGTATAAAAAAAAGGAAGACCAAGCCATTTGCTCAAGGGCTCTCACTCGTGGTGGCAGCTGATGTGGAGACTTCGGGAAGCTGTAGCTAAGGGCCCTCCTGCTTGTAAACCGCATGTTGGGACTTTTTTAAACTCTGGTAACTATGTATTGGGATTTGAATCAGACAAGGTCTGTCAGTTGATGTTTGTAATTTGTTTGTATTTGATCTGAAGTTCAGGGTATTGGCTTTTTCCCCTGAACTAAATGAATGATATTTGTATGCTGGATTAAAGTACACTTGTCAACCCCTTAACATTGCTTTCCTTAGTAAAGCAGATCAAAAGAACCTGGGCTTTTGCAGCATGTTGGTAGCATGCTTGTTGTTGGACTTGTGTTGGTCTTTCACCCCCACGTCAGCTGCTAGCCAGATTGTTGAAACACTAAGACCATGGTAGATACTGCATAAGATTCTGAACCCAAGAGGCTTGGGAATACAGTGTCTTTCAAATCATCATACTTACTTCTAGATCTACACCCAAAGTCATAATTAAGGTAAGACATCATTGCAGAGAAAGGCCTGACTTCCTTATCATCACAAAGAACAACAGCTGACCACCTAAAATTAATAGATGATAGATAGATACGAGTCCCTGGGGAGTAGCAGTATCCATTTCTCCCCAGACTACCAATAACGCCTTCAGTTCAGCTGCCATAGTCATCATATACTAATGTGGTCCCTGTGAAGGATGGATAAGAAATCTCTGCAATCTTCCTGCAGACTGTATCTACATTGCAGGCTAAACAGCTTAGCTGAAGCAATAAGGAACTCTGAAGGAAAACTAGGAGAAAGCATGTTAGGTCAAACCATTATCACCAACTTCTCAACCAACTCTTTTATCAGAGTTTTCTGAGCATTCAGCCCAGCACCACATGGTTCAACATCAAACACTGATATTATATTTATCAGTGAAAATGCCGCTGAAAAAGTATCATTACTATCGGTTTTACCCTGAGAACCAAAAGACCCTTCCATGTGATTTGGAATAGAAAACTTCTAATAGGGATGAATTCTAATTCACATTAGAATGTATACTGTTAAGGAGGTCCAAAAGACCACTGAAGAAAATACTACTTTAAAAATTAGATTGGAGCAAGTGGAAGCTAGTGACTTGATGAGAAATCAGGATATTATAAAACAGAACCAAAGGAATGAAAAAATGGAAGACAATGTGAAATATCTCCTTGGAAAAACCACTGACCTGGAAAATAGATCCAGGAGAGATAATTTAAAAATTATTGGACTACCATCTTTCAAGAAATTATCAAGGAGAACTGCCCTGATATTCTAGAGCCACAGGGCAAAATAGAAATTGAAAGAATCCATCGATTGCCTCCTCAAATAGATCCCAAAAAGAAATCTCCTAGGAATATTGTTGCCAAATTCCAGAGCTCGCAGATCAAGGAGAAAATACTGCAAGCTGCCAGAAAGAAACAATTTGAGTATTGTGGAAACCCAATCAGAATAACCCAAGATCTGGCAGCTTCTACATTAAGAGATCGAAGGGCTTGGAATGCGATATTCCGGAGGTCAATGGAGCTAGGATTAAAACCTAGAATCACCTACCCAGCAAAACTGAGTATCATGTTCCAAGGCAAAATGTGGATTTTCAGTAAAATAGAGGACTTTCAAGCTTTCTCAGTGAAAAGACCAGAACTGAATAGAAAATTTGACTTTCAAACACAAGAATCAAGAGAAGCATGAAAAGGTAATCAAGAAACGGAAATTGCAAGGGACTTAATAAAGTTGAACTGTTTTGTTTACATTCCTACATGGAAAGATGATGTGTATGATTCATGAGACCTCAGTATTAGGGTAGTTGAAGGGAATATGCACATATATATATATATATATGTATATATATATATATATATTTATGTTTATGTATATATATATAAGTGAATGTGTATGTATGTATATATCTATGTGTATATGTATGTATGAGTATGTATGTGTATATATATGTGTGTGTTTATATATATTTATATATATATATATATATATGTAAAAGAGAGAGAGCAGACACAGGGTGAGTTGAAGATGAAGGGAAGATATCTAAAAGAAATAAAATGAAATTAAGGGATGAGAGAGCAACATACTGAGAGAGGGAGATAGGGAGAGATAGAATGGGGTGGATTATCTCGCATAAAGGTGGCAAGAGGAAGCAGTTCTGTGGGAGGAGGGGAGAGGGCAGGTGAGGGGGGAATGAGTGAACCTTGCTCTCATCAGATTTGGCCTGAGGGGGAATACCATACATACTCAGTTGGGTATCTTACCCCACAGGAAAGAAGAGGGAGGAAGATAAAAAAAAATAAAAGGGGGGGGATGATGGAGGGGAGGGCAGATGGGGGTGGAGGTAATCAAAACAAACACTTTGGAAAGGGGACAGGGTCAAGGGAGAAAATTCAATAAAGTGGGATGGGTTGGGAAGGAGCAAAATGTAGTTAGCCTTTCACAACATGAGTATTGTGGAAGGGTTATACATAATGATACATGTGTGGCCTAGGTCAAATTGCTTGACTTCTTAGGGAGGGTGGGTGGGAAGGGAAGAGGGGAGAGAATTTGGAACTCAAAGTTTTAAAATCAGATGTTCAAAAACAAAAAAAGTTTTTGCATGCAACTAAAAAACAAGATACACAGGCAATGAGGCGTAGAAATTTATCTTGCCCTACAAGAAAGGAAGGGAAAATGGGATGAGAGGGGAGGGGGGTGATAGAGGGGAGGGCTGACTGGGGAACAGGGCAACCAGAATATAAGCCATCTTGGAGTGGGGGGGAGGGTAGAAATGGGGAGAAAATTTGTAATTCAAACTGTTGTGAAAATCAATGCTGAAAACCAAATATGTTAAATAAATAACTTTAAATTAAAAAAAAAAAGAATGTATACTGTTTAGAGTAGTTGACCAACATACTTTTCTATTTGTATTCCCAGTATTTTGCATATAGTTAGTGCTTAATAAATTATTCATTCATCCACATAGCTTATCAATTTTATACTTATTTTGAATTAAATTTCTGATATTTCTTTCTGGTTTTGTCAGTACCATGTGTAATCATAATTTTTGTAGATATTTTGTATCCCACTACTTTATTAAACCTAGTAGTTATCTTAATTAGTTTCTTCATTGATTACTTGAGATAGTCTTGCTATCTGTCTAAAGATTTTTTTTTTCTTTTCTTTATTATAGCATCCTGCAGTGGAATTATTCTTCCAGGAGAAGAAACCATATCCAAGAGTTGGATAATTTGTTCAATATAATAGATTTGTAGGACCTCCTTAGAGATCTTTAGATGTCATCTAGTACAATTTATTTGCTCGAGAGATGAGAAAACTGAGGATGGGAAGATTAAGTGACGAATCAAAACTGGTTTCTGGTAGAGGGGATATTTGAACCCTATCTGCCTTCTTATTCCAAAACTTGCATTCTTCCCACTACAGCAAAACAAACATAAACAGAAAAACTATCAAACAGTTAACATGGTCCAGGGGTAAAGCAATCTCAATTTAGGACCAAGTTCTACTGTTGGTGTTTAAATACTTCATTAGCCAAGAACAGCATCAAAATGAGCAGTCTGAAAGGTCAGGATCCACAGTTTTCTAACTAGCTTCTGAAAATTAATCTTCTGCCCCCCTGTTCAATATCCCCATTAGCTTCATTAACTGTAAAAATACAATAAAGAAAATATGTTCTATTAAATACAAAGTATACTTTGGAAATTCTTTGTGTAAACTTGGTTTGATCATCATATATATCTTTCCTATGTCTACCTTTAATGTTTTCTTTTCCACTGATTTTTTTCTTTACTAATACTACTCTTGTTGCTGCTTGTTGTTGTCATTCAGTAATTTCTGACTCTTACTAACTACGTAAAACATAGCATGCCAGACTTTTCTGTCCTCTATTGTCTCTCAAAGTCTGTCCAAGTTGAAGTTCCCCATTTTAATGGCACTATTTATCCATCTCATCCTCTCCTGTCCCCTTTTCCTTTTGCCTTCAATTTTTTCCAACACCAGGGTCTTTTTCCAATGCATCTCATCTTCTTGTTATGTGGTCAAAGTATTTAAGTTACTTCATAATTAGACCTTCCAGTGAATAGCTTGTATTAATTTAAGTATTAACTGATGTGATCTCCTTTCTACCCAAGGGAATCTTGAAAAAACTTCTCCAATAAAACAATTTTAAAGTGTTGATATTGCATTGCTCAGCTTTCCTTATAGTCAAACTCTGGAAGCCATATATCGATACTGGAAAGACCGCAGCTTTGACTATGTGGACTTGGTCAGCAAGGTGATGTCTCTGCTTTTCCTGCACTATCCAGATTTGCCACAGTTCTTCTTCCAAGGATCAAGAGTCTTTTAATTTCAGATACATTCAGTGTCTGCAGTGATCTTTGACCCCAAGAATATAAAATTTTACACTACTTCAATCTCTTCTCCCTCTATTTTCCAGGAAGTGATGGGACCAGTTGCCAAGGTCTTAGAGATTTTCCTGTTAAGCTTCAACCCAGCTTTCACACTCTCTTCTTTCATTCACATTAAGAGACTTTTTAATCCCTCTTCATTTTCTGCCATCAGACTGGTATTGTCTGCATATCTGAAATTATTGATATTTCTCCAGGAAACTTTAATGTCAACTTTTGGTTCATCCAGCCTGGCATTTCCCACGATGTAGTATGCTTAAAAGTTAAATAAATAATGTGACAATTTGTTGCTTTACTGTACTCATTTTCCAATCTTCACCAATCAGTTGTTCTATGTTGAGTTCTAACTGTTGCTTCTTGGCCTACATATATCACGACAGAAGTAAGATCATCTGGTACTCCCATCTCTTTGAAGACATGACACATTTTGTGGTTATCCACACAGTCAAAGACTTCATTGTAGTCAATGAAATCAGAAGTAGATTTTTTTTTCCTGGAATTCTCTTGCTTTCTGCATAGGAGAGTAAGTGTTAACAACTTGGTTGCTAGTTCCCTCCTTGAAAACCACCTTGCTCCTCTGGTAATGTTCTGCTCACATATTGCTGAAGTCTAGCATGGAGGATAATATGCATAACTTTGGCTATGCATGAAATGAGCACAATTGTTTGGTATTTTGCACTTCCCTGGACTTCGCTCTTCTTTAGAACTGGAATGTAAACTGATAATTTCCAATCCATTGGCCACTGTTGAGTTTTCCAAATTTGCTGGCATACTGAGTGCAGCACTTTCACAGAATCATATTTTAGGATCTTAAATATCTCAGCAGGAATTCTATCACCTCCACAAGCCTTATTGCTAGCAATGCTTCTTGAGGCCCACTTGGCTTCATTCTCCAGGATATCTGGCCCTAGGTCGGTAACCACACTGTCCTGCTTATCAGTGATGTTAAGATCCTTCTTATATAGTTCTTTTTCCTATTGTTACACCTCTTCTGATTCTCTTCTACTTCTGTTAAGTCCCTACTATTTTTGTCTTTTATATACCCATTTTTGCATGAAACATTCCCTTGATATCTCTAATTTTCTTGAAAAGATCTCTTGTCTTTCCCATTTTATTTTTTCTTCTATTTCTTGGCATGCTCATTTAAGAAAACATTTCATTTTCATCTCTCCTTGCTATTGTCTGGAATTCCACATTTAGTCACATATATCTTCCCCCTTTCTCTTTTACCTTTTGTTTCCTTTCCTTCCTCAGCTATTTGTAAAATCTCATTAGATAGCCATTTTGATTTCTTATTCTTTTTCTTTGGCATTCATTTTTGTTGCTATCTCCTGTACAATATTATGAACCTCTGTCCATAGTCTGCAAGCTCCAGAAAGGAAGAATTTTCTCCATTACTTCTTTTAGATCTTGATCTAGAGCCTAATATAGTGTTAGGCACACAATGAGTGCTTAGTAAATGGAAGTAGAAAACATTTATTCTATTTTACCTCTAATTATTAATGTAATAAACTATTAATTCAAGAAATAAACCCCTAGTCAAGTACTGTTATCATTATCCTGAAAGACAAAATAAAATTGCATCCCATGCCATTCAGATTATCCCCAAAACCTACTTTCTCCAACATTAATTCCCTGCATGGGCAGCTTGTCAGTGTCTTTTATACAATCTGAGGTTCAGTATCAGACACAGTACTGAAGAATTATTATGAACAGGACCTAATACAGAGTTCTGGAAATAGTTCTCATCATATTTTGAATACTGATATGTGGGATTGTAATCAGAGTATGACCAAGATGGAGAAATATGGACTGAAAATCTTCTCTGTAAGACATAAAAAAAGGATGTGCAGATGTTTAGTCTGGCTAAGGAAAGATCTATAGAGGACATTAGTTCTGTTTTCAAATATTTGATTTTCATGTAGTAGGAGGTTCAGAACTGTTCTACATAAAGGTTGAGAAAAATAAAAAAAACAGTAATAAGTGCTATCATGGATGCAAATTTTGACTCAATATGAAGAAAAGCTTAACCAATAGGTCTATTTAAAAATAGAATGCATTGTTTCAAGAATAAGTTACTACAGGTCATCAAGAGGTAGTTGGAAGAGTGTGGACTGAGGAAGATTTTAGATAAATTTTTCTATCTCCCTATGATATGGCCCAATCTGCCTTTTTTGCAAGACAATTGATGTTAAGTGCCTTGCCTAGGGGTCACACAGAAAGTAAGTGTGAAATGTCTGGGTTTGAATTTTGAACTTACGTCCCACCTCTCCCTGGCAAGTGCTGTAATAGGCTTTTAAAGAAGTTCTTTTCTTCGGTTAATTTTTGTTCCTTTTACCATCAGGGCAATTCAGTATGTTTTTGTTTTTTGTTTTTTTAGCTTATTCATGGACAATCAGGTTAAACATATTTGCATATTAGTCATGTTGGGAAAGAAGCATTGGTTCAAAAGGGAAAAAATACCAGAAGAAAGAAAAAAAACAATAAAAGAAAGAAAAATAGTATGCTTCAAAAAATAGTATGTTTCAAACTGAATTCAGACTCCATGGTTCTTTCTCTGGATGTGGATAGTATTTTTCATCATGAGCCTTTTGGAAATATATAAGATCACCGTATTGCTAAGGAGAGGCAAGTCTATTATAACTGATCATTGAACAATGGTACTATTACTGTATACAATGTTCTTCTGGTTCTGATTACTTCATTAAGCATCAGTTCACATAAATCTTTCCATGTTTCTCTAAAATCTCTCTATTCATCATTTCTTCAAATACAATAGTATTCCATTACATTCATATACCACATCCTGTTCAGCCATTCTCCAAGTGATGGGTATACCCTCAATTTCCAATTCTTTCCCACAACAAAAAGAGCTGCTATAAATTTTTTCTACATGTAGGTTTTTTCTCCCCGTTTATGATCTCTATGAGATATAGACCTAGAAGTAGTATTGCTAAAATAAAGAGTATGCTCAGTTGGATAGTTCCAAATTGCTCTACAAAATGGTTGGCTCAATACACAACTCCACACACAATGCATCAGTGTTGCAATTTTTCTATATCTTCTCCTGAATTTGTTGTTTTATGTTATGTTAGTCAATCTGATATGTATGAGGTAGTACCTCAGAGTTTATTTAATTTGCATTTTTCTAATCAATAGTGATGTAGAGCATTCCTTCATGTTACTACAGATACCTTTAATTTCTTCATGTAGAAAGTTCACAGTCTTTGGCCATTTACAATTGAGGAATGACTTTAATTCTTATAAATTTGACTTTGTTCTCCATATATTTGAAAATTGAGGCCTTCATCAGAAACACTAGCTGAAAAAATGCTTCCCAAATTTCTGTTTTCCTTCTAGTCTTGGTCGAATTGGTTTTGCTTGTGAAAAATCTTTTTTGAAAAACAATGCAATCAAAATAATTCATTTTGCATCTCCTAATGGTGTCCGCCTCTTGTTTGGTTATAAATCCTTCCCTTATATATATAGATTTGACAAGAAAACTGTGGCTTGCTCTCATAACTTGCTGATGAGATCAATATTTATGTTTAAATTATGTACTCATATGATCATCACATTGGTACAGAGCGTAAGATGTTGGTTTATGCCTAGTTTCTGCCATTCTATTTTCCATTTTTCCCAGCACTTTTAGTCAGAGTGATTTCTTATCCGAGAATTTGAAATTTTGGGGTTTATCAAAGAACAAAATACTATAGTCATTCACTATTGTGTCTTTTATACCTAACTTATGCCACTGATGCATTACTCTAATTCCTTTTTTTAATAAGTTCATTTATTTTTAACTTTCAACATTCACTTGAATAAATTTTAAATTTTCTCTCCCTCCCTCCCCAAGACAGCATGCAAACCAATATAGGCTCTACATATACATTTCAATTAAACATATTTTCACATTACTCATGTCGTATAGAAGAATTAGAATGAATGGGAGTAATCATGAGAAAGAAAAACATAAAACAAAGCAAAACAAAAAGAAAATAGTCTGCTTCAATCTTCATTCAGACTCTATATTTCTTTGGATGTAGATGGCATTTTCCATCATGAGTCTTTTATAATTGTTTTAGGTTCTTGCATTTCTGAGAAGAGTTAAGTCTATCAAAGTCAGTCATCACACACTATGGCTGGTCCTCTGTTCAATGTTCTCCTTTTACTGCTCACTATACTCAGCATCAGCTCATATAAGTCTTTCCAGGTCTTTCTGATGTCTACCTGTTCATCATTTCTTATGGCACAATAGTATTCTATTACATTCATATATCACAACTTGTTCAGCCATTCCACAATTGATAGGCATCCCCTCAATTACCAGTGATTGGGCACCACAAAAAAGGCACTATAAATGTTTTTGTACATGTCCATCCATTTCCCACTTTTATGATCTCTTTGGGATACAGCCCTAAAAATGGTATTGCTGGGTCAAAGTGTATTCACTGTTTTTATAGTCCTTTGGGAACAGTTCCAAATTGCTTTCCAGAATGGTTCAATCAACTCACAACTCAACCAACAATGAATTAGTGTTTCAATTTTACCACATCCTCTCCAACGTCTCTCATTCTCCTGTTTTGTCATGTTAGCCAATGTAATAGGTGTGATGTGGTACCTTGGAATTGGATGGATTTGCATTTCTCTAATCAATAGTGATTTAGAGCATTTTTTTCATATGACTATAGATAGCTTTATTATCTTTCTCTGAAAACTGCCTGTTCAGATCCTTTGACCATTTATCAATTGGGGAATGATGAATATTCTTGTTAATTTGACTCAGTTCTCTATATATTTAGAAATGAGGCCTTTATTTGAGACACTAGCTGTAAATACTCTTTCACAGTTTTATGATTCCTTTCTAATCTTGATTGCATTGGCTTTGTTTGTGCAAAACCTTTTCAAATTATTGTAAGCAAAATTATCCATTTTGCATTTCATACTGTCTCTTTTTGGTCACCAATTCCTCCATTCTCCAAAATTCTGACAGATATCCTATTCCATGTTCCCCTAATTTGTTTATAGTATCATCCTTTGTATATAAATCATATACTCATTTGGACTTCATTTTCACATATGGTGTCAGACGCTCTTCGCCTGGTTTCTGCCATACTATTATCCAGTTTTCCCAGCAGTTTTTGTCAAATAATGAGTTCTTATCCCAGAAGGTGGTGTCTTTGGGTTTATCAAAGAATAGATTATTAAAATCATTGACTACTGTGCCTTGTGTATCTAACCTATTGCACTGATGTACCCCAATTTTTTTAGCCAGTACCAAGTAGTTTTGGTGATTGCTGCTTTATAATACAATTTAAGATCTGGTATGCCTAGGCTACCTTCCCTAGCATTTCTCTTCATTAATTTACTTGATACTCAAACCTTTTTGTTCTTCCAGATGAATTTTGTTATTATCTAGCTCCATAAAATAATTTTTGGTACTTTGATTGGTATGGCACTGAATAAGTAAATTAATTTAGGTAGAATTGTCATTTTTTATTATATTAGCTTGGCCTACTCATGACCAATTGATGTTTTTCCAGTTATTTAGATTTGAGTTTATTCATATGAAAAGTGTTTTGTTAATGTGTTCATATAGTTCCTGGGTTTGTTTTGGCAGGGAGACTCCCAAATGTTTTAAAATATCTACAGTAACTTTAAATGGAATTTCTCTTTCTATCTCTTGCTGTTGGACTTTGTTAGTAAATATAGAAAGACAAATGATTTATGTAGGTTGATTTTATATCCTGGAACTTTGCTAAAGTTATTTATTATTACAAGAGGTTTTTACTTGATTCTCTAGGATTCTCTAAGTATATTATTATATCATCTGCAAAGAGTGATAGTTTCGTTTCTTCTTTGCCTATTCTAATTCCTTCAATTACTTTTTCTTTTCACATTCCTAAAACAAATGTTTCTAGTACCATATTAAATAACAGTGGTGATAGTGGATACCCTCATTTCACCCCTGAAGCAGAGGTCCACTTTAAAAGCCAGGAAAAAGGCAACCACCATGAAGAAACAATACAGAAAGACAAGGACTATTGATTCTTATTATGGAGACAGGGAAGATCAAAATACCAATTCAGGAGAGGACAGCTTTGACACTATACCCACATCTGAAACCTTGAAATGGTATATGAACTGGTCTCAAGCGCAAAACATTCATGGAAAAGCTCAAAGAGGATTTTAAAAACAAAATTAGAGAGGTAAAGGAAAAATGTAAAAAAAGTCACTGATGACAACAAATCTTTAAAAAATAAAATTGGTGAAATGGTTAAGGAGGTTCAGAATCTAATTAAAGAAAATGACTCCTTAAAAAGTAAAATTAAGGGGGCGGAGCCAAGATGGCGGCTGGTAAGCAGGAACTAGTGTGAGCTCCGTACCCGAGTCCCTCCAAAAACCTATAAAAAATGGCTCTGAAACAATTCTAGAATGGCAGAACCCACAGAACAGCAGAGGGAAGCAGGGCTCCAGCCCAGGACAGCCTGGATGGTCTCTGCGTGAGGTCGATCCCACACAGAGCTGGGAGCTGGGAGCTGGGAGCTGGGAGCTGGGAACGGAGTGGAGCAGAGCCCAGCCTGAGCGGCATGGACCATCCAGCCCAGAAGCCGGGCGGAGGGGGCCCTAGCGCCCTGAATATGTGAGCTGTGGCAGTTACCAGACCCCTCGACCCACAAACACCAAAGACTGCGGAGAAGGTTAGTGGGAAAAGCTGCGGGAGTGGAAGGAGTTCGCGGTTCCGCTTCCAGGCCCAGGGGCAGTGGAGGTGGGGCAGCTACACCTGTTGTTACTTCCGGCTCCAGGCCCACCTGGTGGGAGGAATTAAGTGGCGGATCAGAGCAGGAGTGCAACAGCCTGCTGAAGATCTAAGCCCAGTCTGGACTGGGGTTCTTGGGGAAGGAAGAGTGCGGGTCTGACAGAGCTGGCACCTCCCCCACTGAAAAACTCAAGGGTCAAGTTAGTTGGTTGGGAATATGGCCAGGCAGCGAAAACTCGCCCAGATTCAGTCTCAGACTTTGGATTCTTTCTTTGGTGACAAAGAAGACCAAAACATACAGCCTAAAGAAGACAACAAAGTCATAGAGCCTACAACAAAAGCCTCCAAGTAAAACATGCACTGGCCCCAGGCCATAGAAGAACTCAAAAATGATTTGGAAAAGCAAGTTAGAAAAGTAGAGGAAAAATTGGGAAGAAAAATGAGGAGGATGCGAGAAAACCATGAAAAACAAGTCAATGACTTGCTAAAGGAGACCCCAAAAAATACTGAAAAATACACTGAAGAAAACAACACCTTAAAAAACAGACTAACTCAAATGGCAAAAGAGCTCCAAAAAGCCAATGAGGAGAAGAATGCCTTGAAAGGCAGAATTAGCCAAATGGAAAAGGAGGTCCAAAAGACCACTGAAGAAAATACTACTTTAAAAATTAGATTGGAGCAAGTGGAAGCTAGTGACTTGATGAGAAATCAGGATATTATAAAACAGAACCAAAGGAATGAAAAAATGGAAGACAATGTGAAATATCTCCTTGGAAAAACCACTGACCTGGAAAATAGATCCAGGAGAGATAATTTAAAAATTATTGGACTACCTGAAAGCCATGATCAAAAAAAGAGCCTAGATACCATCTTTCAAGAAATTATCAAGGAGAACTGCCCTGATATTCTAGAGCCACAGGGCAAAATAGAAATTGAAAGAATCCATCGATCGCCTCCGCAAATAGATCCCAAAAAGAAATCTCCTAGGAATATTGTCGCCAAATTCCAGAGCTCCCAGATCAAGGAGAAAATACTTCAAGCAGCCAGAAAGAAACAATTTGAGTATTGTGGAAACCCAATCAGAATAACCCAAGATCTGGCAGCTTCTACATTAAGAGATCGAAGGGCTTGGAATGCGATATTCCGGAGGTCAATGGAGCTAGGATTAAAACCTAGAATCACCTACCCAGCAAAACTGAGTATCATGTTCCAAGGCAAAATATGGATTTTCAGTAAAATAGAGGACTTTCAAGCTTTCTCAGTGAAAAGACCAGAACTGAATAGAAAATTTGACTTTCAAACACAAGAATCAAGAGAAGCATGAAAAGGTAATCAAGAAACGGAAATTGCAAGGGACTTACTAAAGTTGAACTGTTTTGTTTACATTCCTACATGGAAAGATGATGTGTATGATTCATGAGACCTCAGTATTAGGGTAGTTGAAGGGAATATGAACATATATATATATATATATATATATATATATATATATATATATGTTTATGTTTATGTATATATATAAGTGAATGTGTATGTATATATATATATCTATGTGTATATGTATGTATGAGTATGTGTATATATATATGTGTGTTTACATATGTATATATATGTGTGTGTATATATACATATATATATGTGTACATATATATATATATATATATATGTAAAAGAGAGAGAGCAGACACAGGGTGAGTTGAAGATGAAGGGAAGATATCTAAAAGAAATAAAATGAAATTAAGGGATGAGAGACCATCATACTGAGAGAGGGAGATAGGGAGAGATAGAATGGGGTGGTTTATCTCGCATAAAGGTGGCAAGAGGAAGCAGTTCTGTGGGAGGAGGGGAGAGGGCAGGTGAGGGGGGAATGAGTGAACCTTGCTCTCTTCAGATTTGGCCTGAGCGGGAATACCATACATACTCAGGTGGGTATCTTACCCCACAGGAAAGAAGAGGGAGGAAGATAAAAAAAATAAAAGGGGGGGGATGATGGAGGGGAGGGCAGATGGGGGTGGAGGTAATCAAAACAAACACTTTGGAAAGGGGACAGGGTCAAGGGAGAAAATTCAATAAAGTGGGATGGGTTGGGAAGGAGCAAAATGTTGTTAGCCTTTTACAACATGAGTATTGTGGAAGGGTTATACATAAAGATACATGTGTGGCCTAGGTTGAATTGCTCGACTTCTTAGGGAGGGTGGGTGGGAAGGGAAGAGGGGAGAGAATTTGGAACTCAAAGTTTTAAAATCAGATGTTCAAAAACAAAAAAAGTTTTTGCATGCAACTAAAAAATAAGATACACAGGCAATGGGGCATAGAAATTTATCTTGCCCTACAACAAAGGAAGGGAAAAGGGGATGAGAGGGGAGGGCTGACTGGGGAACAGGGCAACCAGAATATATGCCATCTTGGAGTGGGGGGGAGGGTAGAAATGGGGAGAAAATTTGTAATTCAAATTGTTGTGAAAATCAATGCTGAAAACCAAATATGTTAAATAAATAAATTTAAATTAAAAAAAAAAACAATGCTCACATCCTCTCTTCTTTCCCTATACTGGAATTGGTCTTTAGCACCTCTTAACAGGATGTAATTTATCCTATCCTCCCCCTTTCCTCTTCTCACTATATAATAATTTTTCACCCCTTTTTTATATCATCACATCAAAGTCAACTTGTACCCATACCCTCTGTCCATGTATACACCCAATTTCCCTAAAAGAGATACAGTTCACAAGAGTCACGTGGATCATCTTCCCAATACAGGGATGTAAACAGGTTACTTTGATTGAATAACAAGTTTTTTTTTTCGTTCTTGCTTATCTTTTTGTGCTTAACTTGAGTCTTGGATTTGAAGATTGAATTTTTTGTTCAGCTTTGCTCTTTTCATCAGAAATATTTTGAAGTCCCCTATTTCACTGAATGTCTTTTCCCCTGAAAGATTATGCTCAATTTTGCAAGGTAGTTGATTCTTAGTTGAACTCCAAACTACTTTGCCTTCCAGAATATCACATTCCAAGCCCTCTGATCCTTCAAATTAGAAGTCACTAATTCCTGTGTAATCCTGACTGTGGCTGCTTGTTAGTTGAATTGTTGCTTTCTGGCTTCTTGCAGTACTTTCTTTTTGACCTGATGATTCTGCAATTTGGCTATAGTATTCCTTGGAATTTTCATTTCAGGATCTCTTTCAGGAAGTGATTGGTGGATTCTTTCAATGACTATTTTACTCTTTGGTTGTAGTATATCTAGTATATGAGGACAGGCTTGATCACTTCTTGAAAGATGCTCTTCAAGCTCTTTTCTTGATCATGGCCTTCTGTTAGTACAATAATTCTTATATTATCTCTCCTGGATCTGTTTTCCATGTCAATTGTCTTTCCAAATAGATAATGTACATTGTCTTCTGAATTTTAAGTCTTTGGATTTTGTTTGACTGATTCTTAATGTATCAGAGAGTCATTAGCTTCCAATTCTAACTTTTAACACATGATTTTCTTCAGTTAATTTTGTACTTCCTTTTTCATTTGGCTAATTCAATTTTTATTTTTTTTTTATTTTTAGCTTTCAGCATTCATTCGCACAATATTTTGAATTCTAAATTTTCTCCCCCATCTCTCCCTTACCCTCCACCCCAAGATGTCATGCATTCTAATTATCCAGTCTCCTATTCTGCACATCCTTCTATCACCCCACCCCCCTCTTATCCCCTTCATCCTTATTTTTTTCATAGGGCAAGATAGATTTTCATACCCCATTGCCTGTATATCTTATTTCCCAATTGCATATAAAAACAATTTTAAACATTTGTTTTCAAAATTCTGAATTCCAGTTTCCCTCCCTACTTCCCTCCCCACCTACCCTCACGGAGAAGACAAGCAACTCAATATAGGTTAGACATATGTAGTTACACAACATATTTCCATAATAGTCATACTTTGAAAGACTAACTATAGTTCCCTCCATCCTGTCCTGCCAACCATTTATTCTATTTTGTCGTATGACACTGTTCCTTTTCAAAAGTGTTTGTTTCTGACTACCCCTTCCCCAATCTGCCATCCCTTCTTTGATCACCCTCCTTTTATTTCCTTTCTCCCTACTTTCCTGCAGGTCAAGATACCCAATTGAGTGTGTATGTTATTTCCTCCTTAAGCCAACTCTGATGAGAGTAAGATCCATTCAATCCTTTTCACCTTCTCCCTCTTCTCCTCCATTGTAACAGCTTTTTTTGCCTCTTTTATGTGAGATAATTTACCCTATTCTATCCCTCCCTTTCTCATTCTCCCAGTATATTCCTCACTCAGCTCTTAATTTAATTTTTTAGATATCATCCCATCATATTCAACTCATCATGTGCCCTCTGTTTATATATACAAACACATATGCATATGTATACACAAATTTTCTTTTCAGCTCTGGTTTTTCATCAACAATGCTTGAAAGTCTTCTACTGTCCATTTTTTCTGCTGAAGCATTAAACTTTATTTTGCTGAGTAGGGGATTCTTTATTTTAATCCTAGCTCCTTTGACCCCTGGGATATCATATTTCAAGGCCCTCAATCCCTTAATATAGAAGCAACTATATCTTGGGTTATCCTGACTGTGTTTGCACAACTCTAGAGCTGTTTCTTTCTGGCTGCTTGCAATATTTTCTGCTTGACCTGGAAACTCTGGAACTTGGCTACAATATTCCTAGGAGTTTTTTTTTTGGGATCTTTTGCAAGAGGTGATCAGTGGATTATTTCCACTTCTATTTTACCCTCTGGTTCTAGAATATCAGGACAGTTTTCCTTGATAATTTCTTGAGAAATAATGTCTAGGCTTTTTTATCATGACTTTCTGGTAGTCCTTTAATTTTTAAATTACCTCTCCTGGAATTAGTCTTTTGGTTCTGTTTTGTAATTTCTTGATTTCTCATAATCATTAGCTTCCATTTGCTCCATTCTCATTTTTAAGGAATTTTTTTTCAGGGAGCTTTTGGACCTCCTTTTCTGTTTGGCCAATGCTGCCTTTTTAAAGCATTCTTCTTCTCATTGGCCTTTTGGAACTCTTTTGCCATTTCGTTAGTCTATTTTTTAAGGTGTTATTTTCTTCAGTATTTTTGGGTCTCCTTTAGAAAGCTAATGACTCATTTTTCATGATTTTCTTGCATCACTCTCATTTCTCTTCCCAATTTTTCTTCTACTTCTCTTATTTGGTTTTCAAACTCCTTTTTGAAAGCTTTTCCATGGCCTGAGACCAATTTATATTTTTCTTGGAGGCTTTGCATGTAGGAACTTTCACTTTGGTGACTTCTTCTGGTTGTATGTTTTTATCTTCCTTGTCACCAAAGTAAGATTCTATAGTCTGATTTATTTAAGTGTGTGCTCATTTTCCCAGTCCATTACTTGACTTTTGAGCTTTTTGTCAAACTAGGACTCTGCTTCCAGAGTGGAGAGTAGTCTGTTCCAAATTTTAGGGTGTTTGTGCAGTTGTTGTCAGAGATACTTCTAGGCACCTGTAAATTTTCCATTCTTCTAAGGTGGTGTGATCAAAGAAGAGGTGTTTACTCCTCTCCTGGCCTGTGCTCTTGTCTGTGAGTGGCTACACACACTCTTTTCTGCCTTGGAACTTTGAGGAGGATTCCTTCTCCACAGTCACCAAAAGCTCTGCCATGCTAGTGCTCCTCCTCACCCCAGGACCAGGACTTGCTATCCCATAGCCAAGCAGGGCAAAGCAAGAGAATTCTGCCTCAGCACCAGCAAAGAGATCCCTGCACTCCCCCTCTTATCACCTGCTTGTTACCCCCATTGTCTTTGGGCCTGGAGTTCCAGAAGCAGCCATTGTTGTTGCTGCTGCCACCACCACCTCTGTCACACTGGGGTGGGGGCCAGACCCCGCTCTTCTTTCACACAGGTCTGACAGAGTTTCCCCACTGACTTTCTACTTTATCTTTGTCTTTTGTGGGTTAAGAAGTCTGGAAACCACCACAACCACCAGTAACTCAATCCCCTGAAGCCTGCTCTGGCCCAATCTGTTAGTGAGGCCCATGCTGGACTGTGCTCTACTCACAGTCCATTGTGACAGATCCCTCCTGTCAGTCCTCTAGGTTGTTCTGGGTTGGAGATTCACTTCACTCTGTGACTTTATGGGTTCTGTGCCTCTAGAACTCATTCAGATTCATTTTTTGCAAGCATTTGGAGGGGTTTGGGTGAGAGCTCAAGCACATCCCTGCTTTCCCACCACCATTTTGGCTACATCCCCTCTCTGCTAATTCAATTTTTTATTTAATATTTTTTAGTTTTCAACATTGATTTCCACAAGGTTTTGAGTTACAAATTTTCTCCCCATTTCTGCCCTCCCCCACCCCATGTATAATTATGCAAAATATTTCCATAACAGTCATGTTGTGAAAGACTAACTATATTTCCTTCCATCCTATCCTGTCCCCCTTTAGTCAATTTTATCCCCTTGACGCTAGCCCTTTTCAAAAGAGTTTGCTTTTGATTACCTCCTTCCCCACTCTGCCCTCCCTTCTATCATCCCCTCTCACTTATCCACTTTCCCCCACTTTCCTGTAGGGTAAGATACCCAATGGAGTGTGTATGCTATTCCCCTCTTAAGTCAAGTCTGATAAGACAACAGCTGCACAAAACCCCTGAAATTTGGGACAGAGCACTCTCCACTCTGGAAGCAGAGTCCTATCTTGATAAAGAGCTCTAAAGTCAAGTAATAGACTGGGAAAATGAGCACTTTAAAAAATCCTACTATAGAATCTTACTTTGGTGACAAGTCATTTCCTTTCACCTGCCCCCTCTTCCCTTCCCATATAACTGCATTTTCTTTCCACTTTTAAGTGAGATAATTTATCCCGTTCTATCTCTCCCTTTCACCTTCTTGCAATATATTTCTCTCACCCCTTAATTGTATTTATTTCTTTATTTTTAGATGTCATCCCTTCATATTCAACTCACTCTGTGTGTCTCTCTGTCTCTCTGTATCTGTGTGTGTGTGTGTGTGTGTATGTGTGTGTGTGTGTGTGTATACATATATATATATATATATATTCCCTTCAACTACCCTTATACTTAGAAAGGTTTCATGAGTTACAAATATCATCTTTCCATGTAGGAATGTAACCAAAACAGTTCAACTTTAGAAATTCCCTCACGATTTTTCTTTCCTGTTTACCTTTTCATAATTTTTTTTTAAATGCAATTTATTTATTTAACATATTTGGTTTTCAGCATTGATTTTCACAACATTTTGAATTACAAATTTTCTCCCCATTTCTACCCTCCCCCCCACTCCAAGATGGCTTATATTCTGGATGCCCTGTTCCCCAGTCAACCCTCCCCTCTATCACCCCCCTCCCCTCTCATCCCCTTTTCCCTTCCTTTCTTGTAGGGCAAGATAAATTTCTACACCCCATTGCCTGTGTATCTTATTTTTTAGTTGCATATAAAAACTTTTTTTGTTTTTGAACATCTGATTTTAAAACTTTGAGTTCCAAATTTTCATGATTTTTTGATTCTTTTATTTGAAAGTCAAATTTTCTATACATCTCTGGTCTTTTCTTTTCCACGAATGCTTGGAAGTGCTCTGTTTTATTGAAAATCCATATTTTGTCCTGGAGTGTTATAGTTATTTTTTCTGGGAGATTCTTATTTTTAATCATAGCTCCTTTGACCTCCAGAATATTGTATTCCAAGCCCTTTGATCCCTTAATGTAGAAGCTGCTAGATCTTGTGTTATCCCGATTTGTTTCCACAATACTCAAATTGTTTCTTTCTGGCTGCTTGCAATATTTTCTCCTTGACCTGGGAACTCTGGAATTTGGCTATAATATTCCCAGGAGTTTTTTTGGGATATTTTTCAATAGGTGATTGGTATATTCTTTCAATTTCTATTTTACCCTTTGGCTCTAGAATATCAGGGCAGTTTTCCTTGATAATTTCTTGAAAGATGATGTCTAGGCTCTTTTTTTGATAATGACTTTCAGGTAGTCCAATATTTCTTAAGTTATTTCTCATGCATCTATTCTCCAGGTCAGTGTTTTTCCAATGAGCTATTTCATATTGTCTTACATTTTTCATTCTTTTGGTTCTGTTTCATAATTTCTATATTTCTCATAAAGTCACTAGCTTCCACCTGCTCCATTCTAATTTTTAAGGTAGTATATTGTCTTAAGTGGTCTTTTGGACCTCTTTTTCTGTTTGGCTAATTCTGCCTTTTTAGGCATTTTTCTCCTCATTGGCTTTTTGGAGCTCTTTTGCTATTTGAGTTATTCTATTTTTAAGGTGTTGGTATTTTTTTGGTTCTCCTTTAGCAAGGCATTGACTTGGTGTTCATGATTTTCTTTCATCACTCTCATTTCTCCACCCATTTTTTCCTTTATTTCTCTTACTTGTCTTTCCATGTCCTTTTTGAGCTCTTCCATGGCCTGAGACCAATTCATATTTTTCTGGGAGGCTTTTGATGTAGGCTCTTCGACTTTGTTGACTTCTTCTGGCTGTATGTTTGGATCTTCTTTGTCATCAAAAACACATTCCATAGTCTCAGTCTTTTTCTGCCTGGCCATGTTCCCAACCAACTATTTGACCCTTGAGGTCTTTGTCAGGGTATGACTAGTTTCAGAATGGCAAATGTTTTGTCCCAAGCTTCAGGGTGTTGTGCTGCTCCTCCTCCCCCAATAACTGCCAACCAGAATCGTGACTCAGATCTAAGTAGGGTAAGACAAGAGAACCCTGCCTCTGCACCAGCAAAGTGCTCCCTGCTCTGATCCACCTCTTCATTCCTCCCACCAGGCCTGGGGCTGGAAGCAACTGCAGCTGAAGTCTGGAAGCAGCCGCAGGAGCTTCCTGCTGTTGCACTCAATGTCCTGTACCAACTCTACTGCCCCCAGGGATGGAGCTGACTGCACACTCCTCTTATCCAGATCCAGCAGTTTTCCCACTGACCTGCTAAGTCATCTTTGGTGTTTTTGGGCTGAGAAGTCTGGTAGTTGTGACAGCTCAGTGATTCATGACCCTATGGCCTGCTCTGCCCGATCACCTTAGCACCTGGTCTGTCCTGGTATGGCCCATGCTGGGCTGCATTCCACTCCCAGCTTGGTGTGATAGACACTTCCCAGCTACCATTCAGGCCATCTTGGGCTGGAGACCTGCTTCCCTCTGTTATTTTGTGGGATTTGTAGTTCTATAATTTGTTCAGAGCCATTTTTTACAGGTGTCTGGAGGGATTTGGGGGAGAGTGTGAGTCCCTGCTTTCCTGCTGCCATCTTGGCTCTGTTCCCTCACTAATTCAGTTTTTAAAGGAGTTATTTTCTTCAGTGGATGTTTTTCCCTCAATTTGGCCAATTCTGTTTTTTAAGGAATTGTTTTCTTCAGTCAATTTTTGCACTTCCTTTTCCAATCTGTTGACTATTTTTCCACAATTCTCCTATATAGCTTTCATTTCTCTTTCTGATTTTTCTTCTAATTGATTTTTTACATCCTTTTTGAGGTCCTCCAAGAGGACTTTTTGGGCTTGAAACCAATTCATATTCCCATCTGAGGCATCATATGTAGCCATTTTCACACTGTTGTACTCTTCTGAGTTTGTATTTGGATTTTCCCTACTGCCATAGTTGCTTTCTATGGTCAAGGTGGGTTTTTTATTCTGTTTTTTGCTCATTTTGTAAAATTGAATTCTTTTCCTGATGCACAGCATGCACTATTCCAAGCTTTTTGTGCCATGAGCCTGGGGCCTGGTCACTGTGTTTCCAAGCCAGACCCTCAGGTTCTTGTGGCTTACTCACTGTTCTGGTATGATCCAGCTTTGTTCTCCCATTATGCTGTGGCACTTGGCTGGTAATTTGCCTTCTGTGCTAGTCCTTCAGGCCTCACAGCTAGACTTCTATGCCACTAGCCTGCTGCAACAGAACTGAGGGAGCTTCATTGCTGATCTGTACTATAGCTAAGAACCTCCTGTTGGCTTGCCTGGACACCCTCTACACTTAACTGCAGTCCCCTTTTTCCCAAGTGAGATAGACCTTTCCTGAAGTCCTTCTAAATTATCTTAAGCTGGAAAACTGTTTCGCTCCATCTTTTTTCAGCATTCTCTCACTCCAGAATCCATGTAGAAGCTTGATTTAAAGTTGTTTCTTAGAGGAACTGGGGAGAGCTTCTCTTTGCCATCTTGGCTCCACCTCAACTCAGTTTTTTAAGTTGTTGTTTTCTTCAGTATTTTTATGCCCCTTTTACAAAGCTGTTAATTTTCCTTTTTATAATTTTCTTGAATCATTCTTATTTATTTTCCCATTTTTTCCTCTACTACTCTCCTAGTTTTATTTAAGTCTTCCATGTGTGCTTGTTGAGCTTGAGTAAATTAGCACTTTTTCAGGTTTTGCTTGTAGCTATTATTCCCATTGTTAAAACACATCTAAATAAATGGGAGCTTCTAAATTCACATAAAAATGTACACAATGACTGATGAAATTTACCAAGTATTTAATGTTATTCAGGCAACAAAATCTTGTTGGGATTCAGAAAAAGGGAATTTGCAGAAAACAGGAAGTTTGTTGGATTCATCGTAATTGTCTGGGAGATTATTCTGCAAAGTATTGACTTCAAATTTAGTCCTATATCTTTTATGTGGTTTAGACTAGAAAAAAGTGTTGGTTTATGTCCATTCTTCTTAGGATGCTTCTTAAAAAAACTGTTTGTCAGCCCAGAATTCCTGAATTCACATCTGTTTTTGTAAAGTGTTTCTATGTAAGTAAATCTTTGCGAGAGGTAAATCATAGAGGAAGAAACATCTTTTTGTTTTAAGCAAAGGTACAGAGATGAGAGAAGACATGGGAATAATGGGAACTTTCATTGAGAGCTTCATTGCTGCTCACCAAGATTATTGCAAGTTTCCTACATGGGTTTCCTGTCTTGTTGCTCCCCACTTCTCATCCATCCTATACACTGTTACCAAAATGCTTAAACCCAGATCTGATCATAACATTCCCTATTCAACAATATTCATTGGCTTGCTATTCCTTCAGGATAAAATGCAAACTCCCTTGTTTAGCTTTTAAGGCCTTTTGCAACCTGGCTTTGTCTTTCCTTCAAACTCACTGGATATTACTCCTCCTTTTACTCTCTGTAAGGCAATAAAATGCCCTATTTGCCACCCAGAAGCTCTTATCTCCATTTCTGCAGTGCCTGTCTTTGAAGCCTAAAATAGAGTCCCTTGTGATCTCTGCTTCATAATCCCTCTCTTCACTCAAGATTCTATTTTCTACACGAAATCTTTCCTGATTTATCAATAGCTAGTGTCTTCCCTTCCAAACCACTTTGTAGTTATTCAAATATGTGTATCTATCTATCTACATATCTACATACATGTATATAATATTCTCTTAAAATGTATTCTTAATAAACTTATATATGTCCTTATTTTCTCCCTTGAAAGAGTATTAACTCTTGACAAGAAGGGACTATTTTATTCATTGGATATTTCTCTTTAGTAGTTAGCACATATCCTGGCACACAGTAGTTTTTGATTAAATTGTTGACTGATGAAATAAGTGGAGTTATAGGAAGTAAGGTTGGAAAATTAGGATGGAGTCAGAATGTGGAGTAACTTGAACACCACAGTTACAAAATGTATTTTATTAGATGACAGTAATAATGAAATTTTAATGGCATGAATGCCAGAGCTCAGAGGTAAAAGAGTGGAGAGGAAGTACTTTATATATTTAGAATATATTATTCTATTACAAAATTCAGAAACCAGAAGAGATAATCAGGGTAGCAATTTTACACATGTAAGCAGAAATAGAGGCAAGATTGTTTTTAGAATATACTATATGACACTGGACAGAAAGATGAAACAGATAAGGAATAGAAGAAAATCCATCCTGAGATTGGCAAAGGAACACAAAATGTTATTGAAGGCAAATGTCAATTACTCATATATCTGCTGGAGTCCCCTTTGTATCCAAAGAAGCATTAATATTTTTCTTGGTTTATCTGACTAAAAATTTTATCTTTAAAATGTTAATAATAAGGGAGGATTTTATTTTAATTTATTTTTATTTATTTAATTTATTTAACTTATTTAATTTATTTCTAATTTTTTTTATTTTTAGTTTACAACACTGAGTTCCACAAATTTTTGAGTTCCAACTTTTCTCTCCCCTCACCCCCCATCGAAGACAGCATGTAATCCAATATAGGTTCTACATATAACTTCACATTAAACTTATTTACACAATAGTCAAGTTGCAAAGAAAAATTATAACCAATGGAATGAATCATGAGAAAGAAGAAACAAAACCAAAAAAAGAAGGAAAACAGAGAGCAAATAATTTGACTCTATCTGCATTCAGACTCTTTAATTCTTTCTCTGGATGTGGATAGCTTTTTCCATCATGAGTCTTTGAACCTTGTATTGCTGAGAAGAGCCAAGTCTATCAAAGTTAGTCATCACAGATACCTTGTGTCTGTAATTGTGTATAACGTTCTCCTGGTTCTGCTCCCTTTACTCAGCATTAGATCATGTAAGTCTTTCCAGGTTATTATGAAGCCCATCTGCTCCTCATTTCTTATAGCACAATAGTATTCCATTACATTCATATAGCACAACTTGTTTAGCCATTCCCCAATTGATGGGCATCCCCTTGATTTCCAAGTCTTTGCTACCACAAAAAGAGCTGCTATAAGTATTTTTTACACCCACTTATGTGATCACTTTGGGATACAGCCCTATAAATGGTATTGTTTGGTCAAAAAGTATACACATTTTTATAGCCCTTAGGGCATAGTTCAAAATTGTTCTACAGAATAGCTGGACCCATTCACAACTCCACCAGCAGTGTTCCTATTTTCCTACATCTTCTCCAACATTTATGGTTTTCCTGTTTTGTCATGTTAGCCAATCTGACAGGAGAGATATGGTACCTAAGAGTTGTTTTGATGTGCATTTCTCCTATCAATAGTGATTTAGAACATTTTTTCATATGACTATAGATATCTTTAATTGCTTCCTCTGAAAACTGCCTGTTCATAGCCTTTGACCATTTATCAGCTGGGGAAGAAAAGCTAATTTATTAGCTGGAAAGAACAAAAAAGCTTGATGGAAAAGTGGCTACTCCATTTTAGAAAATCTGGCAGATAATGACAGTAAAAGCTGACAAAATCTGACAAAATCTGACATGACTCTACTCTTTTGGATAGTAGGTTTCTTTTTATAAAGCATTTTTTATCACAATGATGATCATCATTAAGTGCACTTAATAATTATTTATATTTAAAGTAAAGAAATTTATAATATAAAATACAATCTTTTTCAGTAACTCTTAGCTTCCCTTTAGGACATATACGCAGTAAATGACAGAGCTGTGATTTGAACCCAAGTCCTCAGACTTCAGGGCAGCTAAGTGGCTCAGTGGGTACAGTGTCAGGCCTGGAGTCAGGAAGACATCTTCATGAGTTCAAATCTGTCCTCAGATGCTTACTAGTTCTGTGACCTATTTGCCTTAGTTTTCTTATCTGTAAAATGAACTGGAGAAGAAAATGGCTAACTACTTCAGTATCTCTAAAAAGAAAACTCCAAATGGGGTCACAAAGAGTCGGGCACAACTGAAAACGACTGACTACAACCTCTGATTTTAAATCCATAGCTCTTCCCACTATACTATGTTACCACCTCAGATGAGGCAAAAGAACATTGCTTGGACCAATCCCATTTATGGTTTATAGTTAGAGCATATTAAAGATGTCTTTGAGTTATTTTAACAATTTAACTGGGGCAGGGGGAAACCTGCAGCCTTGAGGCCACATATTACCTTCTTGGTCCTTGGGCATAGCCTTTTGACTGAGTCCAAGTTTAAGGGGATTTCTTCTGTGAAGTTTGCATTCAGTCAACAGGTCACACTTGAGGACCCAGAGGGCCACATGCAGCCTTGAGGCCACAGACTTCCCAGCACTGATTTTAATCTATTGTACCATTTTGCTAATGCCCTCCTCTTAGTTCCATTTCTAGCCCAATTGATGTTAACATTCACTATTTATTATTACCATAATACAGTCACTCTGAATATAAAGTGCCAATGTTCAAAAAGATCAGTGAGAGAGAAATAAAAAGAGATTACCTGGGGTTAAGAGGATGACTGACATAGTGATGAGTGAGCACACAACAAGGATCACCAGCAGGGCAATAGCAATTCCCTTCCAGTTTCTTTGTGGAGGGCTGTTGCTTCCCAGCTCCTGAGATGGAAAAAAAAAATCATGATTATACATTCTCCAAGAGAAACATTCATAAATGAGTGATTTGATATACAGTACAATCACAGCATGCAAGCTTATTATAAAACATTCTCCTCCCCCTATCAAGAGTTTAGTTAATTATTTCAAGGTATCTATTTTCAATTGTTTTTAAATGGATACTATTTTAGGTTTGTGGGCTTGGATTGGGGAATGGCCATAAGGTTTCCCTAACGGGAAGTAATGACATAGATAACAATAATAGCAGCAGCAACAACAAATTTCATAGCATTTTAAGTTTAATGAAGCACTGTCCTCACCACTCTTCAAGATAAGCGAGCACCTATTATCATCTCCATTTTACACAGAGATTCAGGCTCAGGGAGATTCAATGGCCTTCCCAGGGTCACCTATTCTGCCTGTTATTGAGAATGAAAATACCATTTAAAAATAAACTGAATCTAAACTCCAGATCATAGTAGGTACTTAAAATACTAGTTGAGTGGCTGCTATGGAAATATGCTTTGCATGAGGTCAGATGTATAATTTTTGTCATATTGCTTTCCTTCTCAATAATTGAAGGAAAGACTGGAGGAAGGAAGAAAATTCAGAACTCAATTTTTTAAAATGAATTTTGAAAATAAATCCTTTTTAAATGCTGGTTGGCTGATTGGCTTCTGAAATGATTACAAAAATAAAAGAATAATTTGATCATACATGGACTTAGTTCTGGGAGAACTTTACATTCATGGAGTCCAATTCTCACATTTTATAAATTAGGAAACTGATCCCCAAAAGTGACTTGCCCAAAGTAACACAGTAAGTGGGAGAGCCAAGATTCAAGCCCATGTCACCTGACTCCAAATTCACCACTTTATTCTACTATGCTACACTATCAGAAGATGATTTATATTCATTCTATCTATAGCCCGCCAAAGTTTACAATATAAATGTTCCAGAAACACAAGTGGGTCCATTTCTATTCAGGTTATGGGGTGGGGGGAATCACAGAAGGGCCAATAATACAAAACAGCCCACCTTGCTGAATAGTCCTCATTTGTCAAAAAAAAAGGTTCCTTCAAACTGCTCCCCCACCACACATAAAAATCAACAGGGTGCAGTCACTAAATTAAGCAAGTGCTTCTCTATCAATGGGTAATGGCATGTTCTCCCTGGGCAGCATGCATGATATTGGCAAGGAGATGAGATTGATGTGGAAAGCTAAACTGGAGTATCTTTCCCAATATATTGGAAAAAGGATTTGCACTTTTCAGCTTGTATTTTTCCTAGCCTGTTTTTAAGAAGGTATAAGCATAGCTAACAATGTACAAATAAGAAGACTTGAAATTAATGTCAGGCTCCCTGTAGAAGGTAGAGATTTTTGATACATGGACATATATTCTCTCTCTCTCCCACTCTCCTGTATTTATTTCTTCATATCATTGTTTTTCTATGACTTTCTGCGCCTCTGCCTGTCTCCATCACTGTCTATTTCTATTTATCACTGCATTTCTTTCTTTCTCTTTGTCTGTATCTGTGATTCTCTCTTTGTATCTGTCTCTGTCTCTCTGCCTCTGTCTCTCATACAGACAGACAGACAGACACACACACACAATTAAGCATGCATTGAAGACATTACCTGGAACTTTATCCTTCTCCACCTATCAAAGAGTTTACTGAATTATTTTAAGGTACCTATTTTCAATTGTTTTTTAAATGGATACCATTTTTAGATATGTGAGCTTGGAGTGTGTAGCAGCCTGAGGTTTCCCTAAAAGTAGGTAATGACATGGATATAACAAGAGCAGCAGCAGCAACAATGAATTTCATAACATTTTAAGTTTTATGAGGCACTGTCTTTACCACCTTTCAAGATGAGCAGGGCACCTATTATAATCTCCATTTTACAAGAGGGAAGTAGGTTTGTGGAGATTCAATGGCCTATGAAGGGCCACCTGCTCTGCCTGCTATTAAGAACAAGGAAAGTGTTTAAAAATAAATTGACTCTGAACTCCAGAACATAGTAGGTGCATAAAAATGCTAGTTGAATAGCTAATATGGAAATATGTTTTACATGACTTCACATGTACAATTGGTATCATATTACTTTCCTTCTCAATGACTGAAGGAGGGACTGGAGAAATGGAGAGTCAGAGTCAGACACAACTGAACAACTCAACAACAACATAACAAATAAAACTGAAATTCCAGAAGATGGTGGAATCAAGAAATCTCAGAGTTGAGAGAGGCCTTAAAGGACATTTAAATTTCATTCACCTATATCTAATGAGAAAAATCGTAACAGTGTCCAAGAAATCAGTCTACTCAATGCTCAAAATCGCTACTGAAGAACACACTATTACATTCTCAGGCAACCCATTCTCTACTTTTTTAGAAAATCTTGTCATCATTTTTTCCCCCTTCCATGAAGCCTAAATCTTTGCTTTTGCGATTAACAATAGTTCCTCTCAGTCCTACTCTCTAAAACAAAGCATAGGAAGTCTAGCTCCTTTTCCATGTGGCAGTCCCAGAAGACTCCCTCAAGTTAAACAAATGTAGTACCTTTGACTAGTCCTCATGTAATATTCAAGACCAACCACAATCTAGCTCTAGTTTATCTTTTCTCTTTTATTAAATCTCTTTTCCTGCTTTTCTTCACATATTCTTCATTCCATCCAGACTAGGGTCAGATATAAGGACTGGGCCCCTGATTTGACTAGTATTGGGAACTCTTGGGTGAGAATATTGTTCCTCCTAATGCTGGTCATCACCTCTACAATTTCTAATTCTAGATATTTTGCTTGGACACTGAGAGGTTCAGAGACTTCCCTATGTGCACACAGTTAGTATATTTTTCAGAGTAAGGGCTTTAATCCAGTTCTAGGCTTTATTCCTGACTCTCCATACCTCACTGTCTTTAAAAATACTCCAAAAATCCTGTTCATTCCTGATCTTATGCCATCCTTCATCTTTGGAATAGACTCTTGATACCTGTATCCCATTCCCTTAAATGTATCCTTTCTTCTTCTAGGGTCAAATAAGAAGCCATCTCATTGTTGAAACTTTGCCTCCTTTTCATATTTAGTTGAATAGTTAATTATGATACGAGTAAAAATGACAAACTTTAGAATTTTATATGATAAGCATTTATGAACTACTTTTGCCTCTTTTTCATCTTTATTCTATCTTTTTGACCTAGATAATAATCACATTTTATAGATATTTTACAGGTTAAAAATGTTTACCCCAAAATCACATTTTTTTATCTTATATTAGTCAAAAGAAGAAACTTAAATCTCAAATTTTCTAATTCTTGTCTTCATGCCCTTTACTCAGACTCATGATAAACTGTAACATCAATGACAGAAACAAAGGGGGAACCTCAGACTTAATTTAGTACAAGCCTTAGCAGAAATCAACCAATTAATCATAAAGAATCTAACAAGTACCTATTATGTGCCAGGCACTGTGCTAGGTGCTAGGGGTATGAAGAACAAAAAAAAAGTGGCATGGTGCTCAATCTCAAATAGTGTATATTATGTTGTGAAAGGGAACTGTACACCAAACAGTGGAAAATGTTTATACATACATACTCACACAAATGCAGACATATGTATACATATATTTACATATATACACATATATTTTATTTTTAGTTAATTTTGTTTAATAAATATATTTACATATATTGAACTCATTATTGAACTCAATTTTTATTCATCATAAAATTCATACAATAATATGATGAAATTCAAGGAACTTCTGCTCATAGTTTTCAGGCATCTTTTGGGCAAGTCTGGTGCATGTATGAATGCTTAGTCCATTCTGGTTCATGAACCTGAAGCACTGATTGTATCCTCCTTTGAAATAGTAACTTCTTTTTCATCAGCAATTCTTCTTGCCTCATGCTAAACCATCTTTGTGGACATGGGAATTCCAGTTGCCCTTTGCTCTTCGATCCATATCTTCAATTCCCCCTCTAAATCAAGCCATTTTGCTGACTTGCCTCTCATGGCCTTCTTCTACCATGGAGTTTTCTGTAGGGTTTTTTCTTCCTGTAGCCAGTCTCGGATTGTTTTCTCAGTTGGAGGAGGACCAAACTTACGTTGAGCAGCATGATTTCCATTCACTTTTGCAAATTGGATCACTTTTAACTTGAATTCAGCACTGTACGAAAATCTTTTCTGAACCACTTCTTGGTAGAATGTGGCAAAATGTAACCTAATATACCAGTAAGAAATGCAAAACAATGAGCGCGAAGACAACAAGCATAAAAAAGCCAGTAAAAAAATCTACAACAATGAGCACAAAAACAAATGAGAAAAAGTGGGAAATGCAAATAAAAAAATCTACAAGCACTGTATAAGACGCACCCAGTTTTTAGACCCCAAATTTTTCCAAAAAGGGTGAGTCTTATTCATTGGGAAATACACTACTTTGTAAATCTGACTCCATTTTGGGCAACTGCACCAATAAACCTCACGGCAAGAATGGAAGCTGGTCAGTACTACTATTTAATTTTCCCCTTCCTCCAAAAGCTTTTAACACCCTCCTTCTTCATCAAAAGTTTTACACTCTCCATTACACCCCAAATTGTAAAAACCAAAAATGAAAAATGTTGTAAAGGCATACAACAAAACAAACATAATACAAATTCTATTTGGAAATATTTAACATTCCGCTTTCTAACCTTAACCACCTCATTGTCTATGGATCCTATTCAGACTTAAAACTATCCGGCCCCTTTATAATGACTTTAGTCTTCCAACTTATTTTTATTTTTTGTCAGTCTCCTTCTGCAGCCTATCCATGGTTCCTCTTCTACCACTCTCAGCTAGAAAGCTTGCTTTGTATTTTATAAAAAACAAAAGTTGATACCATTTTCTATGAACTCCTTCTTCTCCCTTCTTCCTCATCTCATATTATTCAGCTATTTTTGCCACCATTTCCTCCTTAATCCTTATCTCAAATGAAGAAGTAGCTATACTCCTTATCAAGACCCACCCCTCCTCATGCTCAGGGGATCCCACCCCATTCCAGCTCCTCCAACAGATTGCCCTCTCCTTCATAATTCTATCACTTATCTTAAAACTCTGCTAATCTCCATTCTCTCACATCCAACTGGCCTTCATCAAGTCAAAAACTAAACTCATTTTCTTTCCCCTAAAGTAATTTCCTCCTCCTCCTCCTCCTCCTGCTCTTCTTCTTCTTCTTCTTCTTCTTCTTCTTCTTCTTCTTCTTCTTCTTCTTCTTCTTCTTCTCCTCTCTCCTCTCCTCTCCTCTCCTCTCCTCTCTGTCTCCTCTCCTCTCCTCTCTCTCTCTCTCTCTTCTCTCTCTCTCTCCCTCCTTCCCTCCCTGCCCAGCTTCCATATCATTGTCAGGGAACATACCATCTTCCCAGTTCCTCATCCCTGAAAAATTCCTGTGTTTTGACTTTATCTGTCTTCTTAATTGGCTGTTTTACTTTTATCATCAACTGGTCCCCCCCCACCCCTTTAGATTATGAGCTCCTTGAGGACAGATATTTTCTTTGGCTTCTTTTTATATCTCTAGTACTTAGCAAAATACATGCACAATGTAGGTGATTTATCAATTTTTATTACCGATATAAAAAAGAAGTACAAAATAATGTATCTGAGACACCATCCCCATGGACTAATCAAAGATGAAATAATCCAATTTTGTTGTTTTACTTTTAGAAAACAAGGTATTGTTCCAAGGAATAATATAAAAGACATAGGAAATGGATTTTCCATGGGAAAAACTTGTTTTCCATAGGTCAGTAAAACTACCTGCTAAAGAATGTTCTTATACTACCTACAGTAAATAATAATCTGTTAATATTTCATATTTTCCCTAAAAATATCCCAAAAATGTACCACCATTATGTCAGTTTAGTGTCAGACACTTCACATATTCCATTACATTATTAAATTTAGATACCTCTACCAAGTTGTGTAAGATGATCACATTATTTCCCTTTAAAAATATAAAGCTAGCCATGCTGGAGGAGTTAAATAAGAAGCCTCATCATACAATCCCATTCTGTGTGGAAAGATCCTGTCCCTTGTGGACATAAGTAATGAAATCATGTCTTTATTAAGTTGTAAATTGCTGCTCTCTGGCCCTCTGAGTTAATTCTTCTCAGTGGCAAAGTAAAGGCACCTGAATAATCAACACAATGAACAATCAAACTACAAAAGACAAAGCCCTTTGTAACCAAAATGTACCTCTGTGATACCTGTAAGGCTGATCACAAGGGCACTATGACATTTCACAAAAATAAACTACTCTGGCCTGCAAAAACACTAATAATTTAATAGTCATAACAAATGTTAAATTGCGCAATTTGAAAGAAGAAATGAGAATACACCCCCAAATCTACTCTTTCATGGAGGTAGAAGGTCGACAGCTGTTGCCTATTAACATGTTTTGGGACTTTTTCGATGTATTATTTGTGTATTGCATTCAATGTGTATTCAATGGATTGTATTGTGCTGATTTTTTCTTCTATTTCATTTGGATTTAATAATATGATTTGTTATATGGAATGGTTATACAGAATGGGAGGGTAGGGGTAGCAATAGTGGGGAAAACAATGATCATGTTAAAAAAAGATATAACTAAAATGTTTTTGAGCAAAAAGAAAAAATCAATCTCAACCTGGAGGTTCACTTCAAAATTTCCACTATAAAGTCAAATTGTGGTTCTAGACTATCACAAATCAGAAATTTATAATAAAAATCAACATCTCTAGCAGAATGATATCTATAATAATGTGGTCATTAATCTTTTCTGCCATTTTCTTTAGTAGAGAAAAGGTGAGGTCTAAGATTAAAGGGATATGAATTCTTAATCTGCCTTTACTACCGTGTGATCTGAGAAAACTTAATATTTTAGGTCTTTGATCATCTGCTAGATAAATATACTACATGTCTTAAGTATGTATTTGGGTTGTTGTGAGGATAAATGATATAAGAAATGTTTCTGAAAAGTTCTGAGAAATAATAGACAAAGGTGATGGTTTTTTCTTGTAATAAGTTGAGACCAAAATTGGGGCAGTAGGGATTTGATCCATTTGACCAAGGCAGCAAAATGTGTAGGGCAAGATTTCTCTATGCAGCAGTCTGGAGAATTACAACTTCATGCCTCACAGTTTTTAATGAATGCACAAAACCACTGGCCTGAGTGATGGAAGGGGTAGAAGGGAAGAAAGGGATGGGAAAGGTGATGTTCAAGAAAATATGAGTGGTAGAGTTGAAACCTTTTTGAGGAAGAGAATAAAATACCCTTCAAACTGAAAAGTCCATTTTAATTTTTTTTTCTCTATCTCTATCAATACTTAAAGGCTGTAATAAACTTCTAATCAAATAAGATTCCATACAAAAATGAGCAAAGGTAGAATCCCTTGACAAAATGCAACTCCTAAAAACTTGGCTTCATATTAGAGCTGTAAAGTCTCTAGCTTCTAAGCTCAGATAAAAAGGGCATAGTTTATTTGCACTTCATAAAAGCTGATCTTTATACTGAGCATATTTTTACTCTAACAGAATTGCCTACAAAAGATCTGCCAATTCACTTTTGCTCCCTTCTTTAACCTTTATACATTTACCCCAGGCTAAATTTTTTCAAGGTAAAGACTGTCCAAAAAGATGTTCTCTGGATGAATGTAAGCTTGCATGGACAATACCATAAAACAACTGTTTTATTTATAGACCATTCCTCCGGGCTTGCATTATGATTGAACAATATACTGTTTGTGGGTCTGCATCATATGCTTTATCTCTGGATAAAGCATACTTTGTCAATAGAGTTGGCTTAGTTAGTTGTAAAGGTCATGAACTGGAAATAATCTACTTTCTTTAAAAGAAAAAAAACAGTGTTCTTAGGAGGGGGAATAGAAATATATACTGTCTTTCTAACATTCATTATTTTCTATTTAAAAAGCATGAATTACCCCTAGAGTAGTGCCCAGGAAATACATGACCTTGTCTATTACATAGTATATGTACACAGCCCACAGAAGCATAGATTTGGAGCTGGAAGGAATCTTAAAGGGCACCCAACCCCTTCACTTTACTTGTGCATTTGAATTTGAAAGATGAAAGTTTACAAAATACATTCCCCCTAAAAGGAAATCATTATCTTCAAGGTATAGGTATAAGGAAGAGGGCTAAATAAACTCACTATTAAAAAACAGAATCCAGAAATCATAAGTGACAAGAAAATTAAAATGTTATTTATATATGTGTATGTGCATGTATGTGTACATATGCACACATACATATATTATATATGTACACAGAGAAAATGTAAGTAAATGTTCGAGTACATTTCAATTTTACTGTGTAAAATTACAGACAATATTTTTGATTATGGTAAAACTTCATGCTTTATATCTTCTTTGTGAATATTAAGAAAATATAAACTTCTTTATAAATAGAAAGGAAATGAAACAAGTTTGTAACATTTGCTTAAATATACAGCACTGCTACATCCTAGTTATCTTATTTTTAGAAATTACATAGACCACACATTAATTAAATGAAACTGAGAAATAAGAAGGTAAGTTACTCTTTACCTGTTCATCTATGTTCTATGCATCATTTGTGAAATCTTTGCCTGACATTTTTATATGGAGTAAAGCAATTACTCCCTTCAAAGCCAGTCAGTGTTTCTATTCATCAGCTGAAGACAACTTTCTTTCACCGTAGCTTTTGTGAATAGAATAGGTAGTATCTTCAGCAGTCTTCAGAATCTTTCATAGTATTTTAATTTGAAAATATATAATCTAATATCCTTTTAAAAGATTCTTGTTATAATTTTCATATGACCCAACTGCAGAAGTTATAGGAAATTGGTTAAAATTAAAGCATTCTTTTATTTCAAACTTTTTCTCTTACATTTTTCACTTTCCAAGCAAAATATCAAATTCGACCTACCTCAAAATACAACAGCCAAAGAGTTACTAATAATTTTATTCCTTTCTAAAAAGTATCAATGTTTTCATTACCAAGGCTTATTTGATGCTATTTCAATTAACAGCATATGAACATTAAATACTTTTTTTTAAAATTAGCTGTATTTAAAAAAAATGTTTGTTCTACCTCCATTCTTCATTCTTGCCAGATGTGTGGAAGGAGTATGTGATGTCACTAATGCTTGACTAAAGTAGGAAAACAGCTTGGGAATAGAGACAATTATTGAATTATCCCCTTCTGTGAGGAAGCAACATATTAAAAGGGGAGTTTTTAATTAATCAAAGAACTTTATCCTTTTTTAAAGTCATGTGTTCAAGTTTTTGGATACACATCACATTCATGACAAAAAAAGAAAAATCTAAATTTCCCTGTTGAATTTCATTATGAGTACTCACACCCATTCTCTATCGACCAAAGTACTATAATTTATTTGTGGCCACAGCTATCGTGATTCTCTTTTTACAAAAGCAAGGATTTGTCCTAACGGGTAAGAGCACTGGAGTCAGAGTTTAGAAGATCTGAGTTCAAATTCTACCTCACATACTTATTAACTGTGGGACTGCAGAAAAGTTGCTTAATCTTATCAGCTAAAATATCTTCATCTCTAAGAGAAGGGGAATAATAATATCTAGTTCACAGGATTGCAGTGAGTAGCAAGTGACATAACCTATGGAAGGCACTTTAATAACCCTAAAATGCATTATAAAGGTTAACTTTTTATTATTGTTATCCTAAATATCAACATATTCAAATTCTATCTTTTGCTTATTACTTTTCTGAAGTAGTCCAGATTTAAGTTCATAGCTCGACTGTCATCTTCTCACATCTGAATTATATAATCCTCCATCCCTTCCTCATGTCTCAGGCTCACTTCCCTAATCAATAAAATGAAGGAGCTGATGGCCTCTAAAGTCTGTTATAATGCTAAACATATGAACTAATGATCCATTCTACCTATGCACTCAGTCCCTGCTCCAAACCATCATTTATGCAACTGCCAACATAATGTTCTTAATATACAAGGTTTGGCTATAACCTCTACTCAAAAAAGAGAAGGAAAAAAGGACAAAAAGAAAGAAAAAAGAAGGAAGGAAATGAGGAGGGAAAGGGAAGGGGAAGGGGAAAAGGAAGGGGAAGGGGAAGGGGAAGGGGAAGGGGAAGGGGAAGGGGAAGGGAAGGGAAGGAAAGATTGAAAGTGTCCTTCTAAGGGAAAATGCAAAGTGTTTAATCTTGCAGTTAATAATTCTCCACTATCTGGATCCAATGTTATTTCACATCATTCCTTATACGTGTATTATCAGAGATTCCCTGCTTATGAACTTTCACTACCAGGCTTTATATATCCATATAGGTCATCTCATAAGTTCCTAGACTTATCAGAGATACCCTAAGGACCATCAAATTCAACTCCTGTATTTTGCAGATGAGAAAAGTGAATGTTGAGAGAGGTTAAATGATTTGTCTCCTCAATATTTCATAGAAGACTTCCTGTGGATCTTTCCAATGCCACAACATATTGATCCTATCTTTGTCCCACTCCCCAATACACATGCACATTCACATGTACATAAAGATTGAGCCTTAATCTTTAGTTTATTGGAGACTACATAATGTCATTCACTACATAAGCAGATATCACAGTCCTATTCAACCTTTTGTCATCTCCAGGTCTTGATTATTTATTTAAGATGTAAATCTGAAAATGTCCATACCCTTGTTGAAAAAAAAGTGTTAAATGCTGATTAAAATCATCACAAAAGTATAAGAAAACATTGAAGCCTTTGAATTATTAAAATCAAGGAAAATTTAAAAGAATCTTAGAAGTTATTAAAACTAAGGAACACAGAGGCAGTTAAGCAAGGGACCTCAAGCATACATAAGGGGACATCACAATTCTCCTTTTTTGATATGTTTACATCTAGAGGAGGGAAAGGCTTAAACTACAGAGAGAGATTTAGACTAGTTATATGGCAAATGGTAAGCAACACTAATTAGGAGTGATTCTGAATACTTTAAAAACTGGCTCTGGAAATCTTAATGAAGAGACTGGAAATCTTTAAGAGCATTACAAGAAATCATCATAAATATTCAGTTTAAGTACATCTACATGGAGGAAAAAAAGACCAAAGTAAATAACTTTATAAGGTCCATTCCATTTCTAGGATATTATGATTACATAAAATTCCAAAAACTAAAAGTTTTCACTTAATCAGGTAAAAATTTTATCCAAGCCACATGGCATCACCTGTGTCACAAAGCTTAAAATGCCAGTTACCACAGTCTTCAATATTTATTGGTATTTAGGATAACATAACTGATGAATGTGGTGAAAAAGAATGAATCTGAGATGGAAACATAGATGGTGACCTTTTCTAATCACAAGGGTATCTGTCAAATTCTCATGGTTATACATATCACAAAACTGTTCCTAGGTGGTAGTTGTTCCATTCTTGATGAATGGGGCAAGAGCCAAAAGATCTATCATTCATGTTACAGGTATTATAGGAAAAGAAACATATGTGAATATCTAAAATATTGATGAACTCAGTCCATAAATTTTTCATGGAGATAGACATTGTGACATCAGTATTTTTCAGGCCACTGCTTCATCTAATATTTAAAGAGGAGAAAAATATACCATTAGGTTACCTGCTCTAGGAAATTTGTGGTGAATAAAATTCAATATGCTCTGTTGATTACTGAGGCTTTTCAGCGTACATGAATTTATTATTACTTAGTATCTATATCAATAACCTCATTGGGTTTGCAAATTATACAAGTTGGGCAGAATCACTCATACTCCAAGAAAAAGGATATGAATTAAAAATGAGGTACACATATTGGAAAAATCAGGAGTAGCCTTATGTGTAGGAAGAAATTGTAATCATCTTTCTTATATAATTTCAAAGGTGCCAGAAAAATACCTTCATATACTATGCTCTCCTCAGCCTTTGTTTTATGATTGATATTCAGAAAATCACAGAATCAGTGAATTTCAGAACTAGAAGAGATATTGTCGCCACTGCAACCTAACTGAGAAGTGGTTATGCTGTCTCTGCTTAAAGACCTCCAGTAAGGGGGAATGCTTTTGGAGACAAGACATTTCCCATTGGATTGCTAAAATTGTGAAAAAAAAACAAACTTTTGCCTTACATGTAACCTAAATTTGTCTATTCGCAGCTTCCACACATTGCTCCTATTTCTTTTTCTTGAGTACAGAGAGAATGAGTCTAATTAAACTTCCCCATAACAACCACTGAACTTCAGTATTATGCTCCACCCCTTTGAAACTTTTTTTCATTTAAATTATTTCTAGTTTCTTATGTGGCATAGACTAATGTAAATGATCATCATTCATCATCTGACTTCCCATTCACTAAATACTCTTCAGTTTTTCAATGTCTTCCCTAGATGGTGGCATCCAGAAATGATTCTAATTCTTGAGATGTCTATTCAGGGGCTCTTCACTATATGTCCTGTTCTGGATCAAACATTTCATTTGGGCTAAGAACTCATCTAGTTTAATCCTCTTTTGTTGTAAGGAACTAACCTCTATCAAAATGGTATATGGCTTTTTTATCGCGGGTTGGCGGGGAGTGAGGCAGCAGCACCATGAAGGCCTCGGGCACCCTGAGAGAGTATAAGGTAGTTAGACACTGCCTGCTTACTCCCAAGAGTCCAGTGCCGCCTCTTTATCGGATGCGGATCTTTGCTCCTAACCATGTTGTAGCAAAGTCCCGATTCTGGTACTGCGTTTCTCAGCTGAAAAAGATGAAGAAGTCGTCTGGAGAAACTGTATACTGTGGACAGGTCTTTGAAAAGTCCCCTCTTAGAGTGAAAAATTTTGGCATCTGGCTGCGCTACTATTCCAGGAGTGGATCCCACAACATGTACAGGGAGTACAGGGATCTGACCACTGCTGGTGTTGTCACTCAGTGCTACCGAGATATGGGAGCCCGTCACCGTGCCCGGGCTCACTCTATCCAGATCATGAAAGTGGAAGAAATTCCTGCCAGCAAGTGCCACCGGCCCGCAGTCAGGCAGTTTCACGATTCCAAAATCAAGTTCCCTCTGCCCCACAGAGTTCTACCGTGCCAGCACAAACCACGCTTTACTACCAAGAGACCCAACACTTTCTTCTAAGTGCAGAGACAACGAGGCACCTGTTTTGTTTGTCCCGTTTAAATAAATTTCTCAATTGGAAAAAAAAATGGTATATGGCCTGGGAGAGATATATCTTAATACCTTCATATTGAATTATCACAAATACAATATCAGAATTAAAGCTAGAATCAATTTTAGATGTCATCTAGTACCATCCCCTCATTTTACATGAGGAAATCTAGGCCCAGATTACTTAATGGAATAGACAAGTATCACATAAGTAGGAAATTATATTTGAATTTAGTTTCTCTAATTTCAAAACAAGCCCTCTTTCCTCTATACTATGGTATAAGTTTTTTGTTTGTTTTTTTTTTTTTTCCCCAACCTGACAGCTGGCTAAAGGGATCTTTCTACCAGGACAGAAAATATAGTAGGAAATTTAGACTTATAGAGTAGTGTACATATAGTCCTAGCAATTAAGGAAATGCCACGTTCTTGGCTGAACAGTCCAAGGGGAAGTTGTGAATGACCAATGCACAATTTAAAATCATGAGGTGGCAATGCAGAGGAAGATGAAAGGATGATACTAAAAACTGGAAGCTAGACAGAATAAAAAATAAATTCCACCCATATCACTACCCTCCCTTTCCCAACAAAAGCAAAAAGAAATGGTCCATCAAAATTAGGAGGAAGTTCTAAGTACAACACAAAATATCAGGACCAACACAACAAACTGAGATCCTAGATAAGTAACAATAATCTAGGGACTATTTAGCATTTAATGATCTCAGAACCAGTGAGTACCATACACTTTTTGTGATTTAGCAACACACTTCCATACCCAAAGCTACATGCTGATGTATTAATAAGAATCAGGTGTGTAAGAACTGGAACCTCATCCTTCAGTTACTTTTACTGACCTTTATAAAGTACAGCTAAATTGCAATAGGGCCTAAATCAAAACATTAAATCAAAAACTATTGTCTAACAAAAACAGTAACAAAGGGGACATGATAAGAATTAATTTTTTTATTGCTGTCTGCTTTATTTTAGGTCCAGGAATGTAGGTCACTGCTTATTTAACTGTCTGCTCTAATTAAAAAGCAGCAGTCTCTCTTATTTTGGCATATCTATAATACTAAGCATACTAAGACTGATTTTTGCTACTATATTTCCATGCAGCAATATTTAGGCTTGGAGTTCAAATAAGATTTTTACAGATTATGTGTACTATCTTATTCTTCCTAGAGGTAAAAAAAAATCCAAAACAGAACATGCTCAGATCACAAGTCTTGATAAGCTCACAATACTTGTTGCAGCTACTTACTGTTGGGACCAGGGATACTCTCTATGACATTAATCTCAGAAATGAAGACCTTGTACCCAAATTTATTTTAATTACTTTTCATGGATCTGTTATCCCATGACTTTCAACCTTTAGTCTACCTAATTATATTTTTGGTTTTTCTTCCTCTTTATAAGTTACAATCTTTATAAATTTTCTGACCACTTTTTAAAGCAGAACTTTCCTTTATTTGTCATATGTTTTTCTCCCTTGAGTTTCAATGAGACCTTTCCCCTAACAGCCATTTCTAGTATTCTGCAGATTTCATGCAGAATTATATTCACTGGTGTTCATAATTTTAGAAACTTCAATGATATCCCTTCCTTAGTTTCCATATTTCTAAAGCAAAAGGACTTGATTGTTTTTTTATTATATTTTAAGTAGTACTTCGGCTCTCCAACTTTAAATCCTGAGACTTACTCAGCGTACTTGTGTGTTAAGAACTTAACAGCACCACACACACTCATGAAAGTTAATGACAGATTTTTTAACAGTATGATAATATTATGTGCTTCTTACCCTCCCCCCTTCCATACCATCTTAGCCCTACCTATATTGCTTAATATCAGAGAGGAAATTCCACTTTTAGGAAAGAGAAACAAACATGAGTTTATTTCTTAGCACTTTACCACAATTCTTCTCTCTTTAAACAATCAATATAATTGGATACAGAAGCATACAACACATTTATATAAAATTCCAAGTTTAAAAAGACACAATATTTACATCTTAACAAAAGAAAAAGACAATAAAATACAAAAGCTTAATTAAATATTTCTAAATCTGTATTTGGAATTAAAGCCAGAATTTATCAGTATACCAGGAAATGACTGAAATCAATTTTCTCTTAACTTAAAAGCAGAGATCTTTCTGCAAAAGATACAGGTGCCAAATCTCCTGTTATATTATCAAGAGCTATTTCTGTGTAAACTCATAATGATGCTTACATACTAGTATTACAACTAATAATTCTTTCTCACAATATTTTATTTAAAAAAATTACAGCACTGAAATTGCTCCTAAAGCATTAAAAAAGAGTAAATGAAAAGAAATTAAATGAGTAGTGTAAATAATATGATTTAAAACCAAGCATTCTACTTATTTACTATTGCTAAAGTAAGGCCTTTCTAAAAGAATATAGGGAATTATAACTACAATATGCATAATAAATTATTGTAAACATATGTTGTCCAGGGGGAAAATGAAAGGTAATAAAGCAACAACAGGGGACATGTTTCATTAACATCAAAATATTATTACTGAAATTCCATCTATACCCTCACTTAAATCTAAAGTTGCAAAAAATAGCTATAAGGCAAAGAGAAACAAATACAATTTAATCATATTTGGAAACATATTCCAAATCATTCCTTTGTTTAATTTCTTGTTGTATCTTATTTACAAATTTTCAAAAGCATGGGAATCAAGGACATCCTCTTTTCCCTGGAGAGGAAGATAGGTTGCAGGAATAACTGACCAATTTAATAAAGCTCTTTTTTTCTGTGAGCAATTGACATTTAATTCACCATTTGCAATACTATTTAAATGATCAAAATACAAAGCAAATTCTTCCATAACATAAGGTGTTCCTTCACTAGACTAGAAATGACACATATCCAGAACAAAGTGAAAAAAGCTCATAAGTCTTCAATAATATCTTGAAAAAAATCAACAAGTAATAAGGATCCCATAGGATACAACTAATTACAATATGACTCATTAGACTAATCTAATGCTTTAAGTATATTTACTTTCAAATTTGAGGTACTTCATCCATTAACAAATGTCACCATCTCTCCTTGCCTTTGAATAGATGGTCATCACGAGTTTCTAGAGTTGAAAAAAAAATCATTCATCCTCACCTTTATTGTAATGAGTATTATATTGCATTCAACTTAATTCAAGATCCCACTGTATTTTATGAATTCAAATCATACCTCCTTACCACAATTAATACATAAAGAAAACATGGATTTATTAATGTCAACTTTATGACTGGATAGTGATTGATTGGACCTGTGATTTTGCTGGTATAGGGAACTCCTCTAGAAGCAAATACTTTAAAACTGGTCAATAATTTCTCTGCAACTTACAGTCTTGGAGAATTACCTAAAACACTGAGAGGTTAAGTTACTTGCCCAGGGTCACACAGCCAATATATCTAATAGGTGGAAGGTAAACCAAGATATTTTTGGTTTCAAGTACAGATTTATGCACCATACCACACACAGTCTCTTACTAGCTTTATGATATATCTATTAACCCTAATTATCAACACTAGCACCATAAAGTGATTGCACTTTAAATATAATTATCATACTTTCTCCTCATCATACATTTTGCCTTACAAGAGGTAAATTTATTTTCATTCTTTTAAATCAACAATTCCTTGGCCATTACCTAAAGCAGTAGGGCACTCCATGGATGATAAATGAATAAAATATTTGTTAAGCCTTTACTATTGACAAGGCTCTGTATTAAGCAATGAAAATATACACAGAAAAGTAGGTAAATCCTAGCCATCCAGAAGCTCAAATTCTAATCTGACAGATAAAATAGAAGGAATGTTTCAACTGTGAGTCATATATAAAGGTCTGACTAATGTACAATGGCAAAGGAAGTGATAATTCCCGAGGGGATGTAGAAAAATTGAGATACTCAGGCACTGCTGGTTGAGTTGTCTACTGATCCTACCATTTTGGATAATAACTGCAACTATCCCCAAGCACATGATAAAACTGTACATACTCTTTTACCTACCAATACTACTACTACTTCTATGTCCCAAAGAAATGGAAATGCATAAAGCATTGAAAATTGAGAGGATGCCCATCAACTGGAGAAAGGCTGAACAAGTTGTGGAATATGATTGTGATGGAATACTCTTGTGCTATAAAACAGAATGAGCAGGATTCTTTCAGACAAACTGGATAAGACTCACATGAACTGAAGCAAAGTAAAGTGAGCAGAACTGGGAGAATATTGTACATGGTAACAGCAAAATTGTACAATGATGAAATGTGAATGATGAGTCTCAGCAATACAAAGATCCAAACAATTTTTAAGGACATGATAAAATGCTATTCACCTCCAGAGAAAAAAAAATTGATGAAGTCTGAATGCACAGTTTAATTTTTACTTTTTTCATTTTTTTTTTTTGGTTTGTGTTTTCTTTTTCTACATGGCTAATTTGGAAATATATTGCATGACTGCAAAAGTAAAATCTACATGAAATTGCTTACCTTCTCAATGAGGGGAGATGGAGGGCAAAATTTGGAATTCAAGAATTTTAAATTGAATGTTAAAAATTGTTTTTACATGTAATTAGAAAAAAAGGAAAAACTCAGAGACTGGAGCTAGGATTTACCAGATGTTACAATCACAAATGGCTTTGCTCCATTAGAAAGGCCAGCATATTCTACTTCAAGGAGATCACAGGAAGGGGAAAAGGACTCACAAGTATAAAAATACTTACAGCAGCTCTTTGTAATGAAAAAGAACTAGAAAATAATGGGGGTACTATCAATTGGGGACTAACCAAAAAAATTACTACATATGGATGTAATGGAAATATTACTGTCCTGTAATACATAATGAAAAAATGGTTTAAAATAAACCTGAGATGACTTCTATAAGCTAATGCAGAGTGAAGTAAAAAGCATAGAATGAGAAGAATAATTTGGTTAGCAACACTGTAAATTGTGATAGCCCTAAGGATTTTGACAGTTGAACAATCAACCATGATTGCAGAAGACTAATGATAAACTATTCTGCCCATCTATTGACAGAGAGATGATAGAGTCCAGATGAAGAATGAGACCTATGTTTTGAGAAATGGACAATGTTAAAATGTGTTTTGATTCACTCTGCTTATTTCTTGCAAGAGTTTGGTTTTCTTTTTCTTTTTCTTTTCTTTTAAATTGGGAAGGAAGTGTGGTAAGAAGACAAAGTACTTGTTAATTGAAAAATAAAATTTTAAATAAAAATGATAATTCCTCTTTTAATGGTATTTCAGTTATTATAAAAATATTAGTTTCTGATGTTGAACCATTGCTTAGTACAAAGATTTAAACATGGTAAAGGCTTAATAAATGCCTTACAAATTAATTCATTTAATCATCCACTCTATTTTCACTATTGAAGCACAACCTAAAAAATAACAGATTAATGCATATTGAAATATATATGAAATTCAGCAAGGTACATGACAAAAATTTTCATGACATCCTTAGGGACAAGCTATGATACAGGTGTTGAAAAGGAATGAATTTGGGGGGTGGAGCCAAGATGGTGCTGTGAAAGGAAGGAATTACTAGAGCTCTCTCACAAATTCTGTCAGTTATGTCTAAAAAAAGAATCACAGCAGATTTGAGAGAGTTTGAAGCCAATAGTAGACTAAGAGGGGTAGACGTGCCAGGCACGCGGATGGGCACCAGAACAAACCAACCATGAACAGCAGAGAAATCCAGACAGCAAACCAGTCTGAGAGGTTGCTGGGAAAGTGAAAGGGTGGAGCAGGAACAGGCCCAGGGCAGAAGTACTGGCTATGGCTGTGATCCAGACCCAGGCCTCTCAGCCCAGGATGGGAGTTTGTTGGAGCACAGAGACTGCAACCATGGGAGTATCTAGCCCAGAGGCCTCCAACCCTCAATCTAAAGGTTTGAAACTCGCCTTCTTGAACTTCCAGGTGCCATGATGGCAAGGTAAAATGGCTCATATCCCTCCTTTGAATAAACCCAGAGAATAAAACCTCAGGAGAAACAGAGGAGCCAGAAGGGAGGTTTCAGTAGCGAGAGAAGTGGGGGAGACAGGCCTTCCTGTGGTGGCAGAAGGAGACTAGTGCAGGAAGAGAGGTGTCCCAGAAGCCCTCACCTTAGCAGAACAATGAGAGTAACTGAGCCCCAGGGGATGGAACTAACCAACATGAATGCCAGGTCCCCACACTTTGCTTTGCATAGCCAGGGGAAATGGCAGACACCAGAACAGACAAGAGCTGAGAGCACCCATTCTGTAGAACAGTCCTGGGGAAGAGGAGACACCGGGCAGTCAGACCACCACTACTTCACACTTCACAAAACCAGAGGCCATAGCATATAAAGCTAGATCCTAACACAAGAAACTTGGAACAGAGTCTGCTGAGCAGCAGAAACAGAGATCCACTTCAGAAACCAGGATGAAAAAAAATAAAACACCATGTAAAAGAATAGCAAGAGGCTTTCAAAGGTAATAGATTCACACTATGGAGACAGGCATGATTAAAATAACAATTCAGAAGAAGACAGCATGAACACTATACCCACATCAGAAACCTCAAAAGGGAAAGTGAACTGGTCTCCAGATCTAAAAGCATTACTGGAGGAATTCAAGGGGCACTTTAAAAACCAAATTAGGTAAGTAAAAGAAAAAATGGGAAAAAAATCAATGAGGAAAACAAATCTTTAAAAGGTAAAATTAGAGCACTGGTTAAGGAAAATCAGAATATAATTGGAGAAAATGTCTCAATGAAAAATAAAATCAACCAAATGGAAAAGGAGGTAGAGAAGATAAAGGAAGAAAACAAAACATTAAAAATTAGAATTGGGCAAGGAGAAGCTAATGGCTCTATGAGACGTCAAGAATCAAACAAAATGTAAAAAATAAAAAAATAGAAGAAAACATGAAATATCTCATTTGAAAACCCACCAACCCAGAAAACAGATCCAGGAGAGACAATCTAAATATTGTTGGGCTACCTGAAAGCTATGATGAAAAAAAGAGCCTGGACAGCATATTCTATGAAATCCTTAAGGGAAATTGCCCAGAGGTCCTAGAACCAGAGGGTAAAATTGTCATCGAAAAATCCATCAATCACTCCCTCAAAAAGATCACAAAACTCCAAGAGTTATTATAGCCAAATTACAGAACTACCACATCAAGGAGAAAATCCTGCAAGCAGCTAGAAAGAAACAATTCAAATATCACAGAACTACACTAGGATCACATAGGATCTTTCAGCCTCTACATTAAAGGACAGGAGAAATTGGAATGCGATATTCTGAAAGGCAAATGAGTTTTGACTAAAACCAAGGATCAACTACCCAGGAAAATCAATGAAATAAGGGAATTCCAGACATTCCTGATGAAAAGGCCAGAGCTCAATGGAAAGTCTGATCTCCAAATACAAAACTCAAGAGAGACATAAAAAGGTAAATGGGGGGAGGGCTAGTTAATCAATAAGGTTATTTCATTATACCCTTAAATAAGATTACTTTGTTTTATATACATTTTAAATATATATGTCAATCTTGAAAACAGTATACTCCTTATGACAATTGAAAGGGATATTCATAGGCTGAGGATATCAGTATAAAATAACCAATATTATGATTAAAAAATATAAGTAAGAGATGTAAAGGGATGGTTCTGGGAGAAGATGTAAGAAGGAAGCACAAAAGGGTAACTAATATCACATGAAGAGGCACAAAAACATTGTAGTAGAGGGAAGGGATGGAGGGAGAAGAGCAGTATTTGAACTTTATTCAATTCTGATTTCATTCAAGAAGGGAATAACATACCCTGATAAGTATAGAAATCTAACTTGCCCTACAGGTAGTAGGAGGGGAAAGGGAAAAAATGGAGGGGCGTGGTGAGAAGAGAGGGAAGAAGTAGCAAGTGGAAAATGATAAAATAAGAGAGAGGAATCAAGAGAGAGGGTAAACTGAGGAAGGTGGGAGTCAAAAGCAAAACTTTGTTGAGGAATGGAAGTGGAAAGAGAAATAAAAGCATAGATGGGGGGAAATAGGATGGAGAAAAAGATACAGACAATAATCATAACTTTGAATGTCGATGGGATGAACCCATAAAATGGAAGTAGATAGCAGAATGGATTAAAAACCATAACCCTACAATATGCTGTTTACAAGAAACACATTTGAAACAGGGGAATACACACAAGGTAAAGGCGAAAGGCTGGAGTAGAATAAATTTCACTTCAGCTAAAGTTAAAAAAAAAAAAACAGGGGTAGTAATCCTAAACTCAGACAAAGGAAAAGCAAAGATAGATCTAATTAAAAGAGATAAGGAAGGACACTACATCCTGGTAAAAGGCACCATAAACAATGAAGCAATATCATTATTTAACATATATGCACCAAGTGGTATGGCATGCAAATTCTTAGAGGAGAGGTTAAGGGAGTTACGGGAAGAAATAGACAGCAAAATTATAATAATGGGACACCTCAACCTCCCCCTCTCTGAACTTGATAAATCTAACCTCAAAATAAACAAGAAAGAAGTTAAGGAGGTGAAGAGAATTTTGGAAAAGACAGATATGATAGAACTCTGGAAAAAACTGAATGGGGATAAAAAGGAATATACTTTTTTCTCAGCGGTACATGGCACATATTCAAACACTGACCAGGTACTAGGGCATGAAAACCTCACAATCCAGTGCAGAAACACAGAAGTAGTCAAACCATCCTTTTCAGATCATGATGCAATAAAAATTATTTTTAATAAAGAACCATGGAAAAAAATAAGCTAAAATTTATTTGGAAACTAAATAATCTAATTCTAAAGAATGAATGGGCCAAAGAACAAATCATAGGAACAATTAATAACTTCATTCAAGAGAATGACAATAATGAGACAACATACCAGAACTTATGGGATGCAGCAAAAGCAGTTCTTAGGGGTAGTTTTATATCTCTAAATGCTTACATGAATAAAATAGAGAAAAAGGAGATCAATGAATTGGGCATCCAACTGAAAAAGCTAGAAAAAGAAGAAATTGAAAATCCCCAACTAAATAGCAAATTAGAAATACTGAAAATCAAAGGAGAGATTAATAAAATTGAAATCAAGAAAACTATTGAATTAATAAATAAAACCAACGGCTGGTTTTATGAAAATACCAATAAAATTGATAAATTTTGGTCAACTTGTTTAAACGAAAGAACAAAATCAAATTACCAGTATCAAAAATGAAAAGGGTGAATTCACTTCCAATGAAGAGGAAATTAAAACAATAATTAGGAATTATTTTGTCCAATTGTATTCTCATAAATTTGGCAACCTTAGGGATATGGATGAATATCTACAAAAATACAAATTGCCCAGCTTAACAGAAGAGGAAGTAAAATTCCTAAATAACCCCACCTCAGAAAAAGAAATTGAGCAAGCCATCAATGAACTCCCTAGGCAAAAATCTTCAGGGCCATATGGTTTTACATGTGAATTTTATCAAACATTTAAGGAACAATTGATTCCTATATTTTATAGAGTAGTTTTATGACACAAATATGGTACTAATACCCAAACCAGGAAGAGTCAAAACAGAGAAAGAAAATTATAGACCAATTTCCCTAATGAATGTTGATGCAAAAATTTTAAATAAAATATTAGCAAAAAGATTGCAACTTATTAGGAGAATAATACACTATGACCAGGTAGGATTTATTCCAGGAATGGAAGGCTGGTTCAATATTAGGAAAACTATCAGCATAACGGATTATATCAAAAAAATCTAGGAGAAACCATATGATCATCTCAATAGATGCAGAAAAAGCCTTTGACAAAATACAAGACCCATTCCTATTAAAAACACTAGAAAGCATAGGAATAAATACAGCCTTCTTTAAAATTATAACTAGCATCTACCTAAAGCCATCAACAAGCATTATTTGTAATGAGATAAGCTAGATGCATTCCAAATAAGATCAGGGGTGAAACGAGGATGTCCATTATCACCCCTACTATTCAATTTGATACTAGAAATGTTAGCTGTCACAATAAGAGAAGAAAAAGAAATTGAAGAAATTAGAATAGGCAAAGAAGAAACTAAATTATCACTTCTTGCAGATGATATAACGATTTACTTACAGAATCCTAGAGAATCAAGTAAAAAACTACTTGAAATAATAAACAACTTGAGCAAAGTTGCAGGATATAAAATAAACCCACATAAATCCTTGGCATTCCTATACATTACTAACAAAGCCCAACAGCAAGAGACAGAAAGAGACATTCCTTTCAAAGTTACTGTAGACACTATAAAATGTTTTGGAGTCTATCTGCCAAGACAAACCCAGGGCCTATATGCACATAATTATGAAACACTCTTCACACAAATAAAGTCAGACCTAAATAAATAGAAAAATATCAGTTGCTCAAGGCCAAGCTAATATAATAAAAATGACAATTTTACCTAAATTAATTTATTTATTCAGTGCCACACCAATTGAACTACCAAAAATTATTTAACACAGCTGGACAAAATAATAACAAAATTCATCTGGAAGAACAGGAGGTCTAGAATATCTAGGGAATTAATGAAAAGATATGCTTGGGAAGGTAGCCTAGCCATACCAGATTTTAAACTGTACTATAAAGCAGCAGTCATCAAAACTACCTTGTACTGGCTAAGAAACAGAGTTGTGGATCAGTGGAATAGGATATGTACACAAGACGCAGTACTCACTGACTACAGAAACCTACTCTTTGATAAACCTGCTTCTGGGCTAAGAATTCATTATTTCACAAAAACTGCTGGGAAAATTTGAAAATGGTGGGTCAGAAACTGGGCATAGACCAATATCTTACACCATATATACCAAAATAAAGTCAAAATGGGTTCATGATTTAGGAATAAAGGCTGATACTATCAGCAATTTGGGAAAGCAAGGAAGAGTTTACCTATCAGATTTATGGAAAAGCAAAGAATTTGTGATACAACAAGAGATAGAGAGCATTACAAAATGCAAACTGGATAATTTTGATTACATTAAATTGAAAAGTTTTTGTGTAAAGAAAAAGCCAATGCAACAAAGATTAGGAGGGAAGCAGAAAGTTGGGAGAAAATCTTTACAACTAGTGTCTCTGATAAAGGCCTCATCACTAAGATATACAGGGAACTGAGTTAAATTTATAGGATTACAAGTCATTCCCCAGTTGAGAAAGAGTCAAAGGATATGAACTGGAAGTTTTCAGAGGAAGAAATTAAAAATATCTATAGACAGATGAAAAATTGCTCTAAATCACTACTGATTAGAGAAATGCAAATCAAAACAAATCTTAAGTACTACATCTCTCCTGTCAGATCAGCTAAAATGACCAAACAGGAAAATGATAAATGCTGGAGAGGATGTAGGAAAATTGGAACACTGTTACATTGCTGGTGGAGTTATGAATTGATCCAACCATTCTGGAGAGCAATTTGGAACTATGCCCAAAGGGCTATAAAAATATCCATACCCTTTGATACAGCAATACCACTTCTAGGGTTGTTGCCCAAAGAGATCACACAAGTGGGAAAAGGACCCATTTGTTCAAAAATATTTTTAGCGGCTCTTTTTGTAGTAGCAAAGAATTTTAAATCAAGGGAATGCCCCTCAGTTGGGGAATGGCTGAAGAAGTTGTGGTATATGAAGGTAATGGAATACTATTGTGCTATAAGAAATGGGGATGATATGGATTTCATAACAACCTGGAAAACCCACACAATATAATGCTGAATGAGCGGAGCAGAACTAGGAGAACATTATACACAACCACAGATATATGAACTCTGTGATGACTAACCCTTATAGACTTTGCTCTTCTCAGCAATATCGAGGTTCAAAGACAACTCCAAAGTACTCATGATGGAGAGAACTATCTACATCCAAAAAAAGAACTATGGACTCTGAATGCAGATTGAGGCACACTGTATGCTCTCCATTTTTTCCCTTGGTTTTTCTTTTATTTTTTTGGTGGGGGGCTTGTTTCTACTTTCTCATGATTCATACCATTGGTCTTCTTTACAACTTGACTATTTTGTAAATAAGTTCAATGCAAACTTATATGTAGAAGATATGTCACATTCCATGCCATCTTCAGGAAGGAGAGGGGAGAAGGGGAACAAAATCTGGAACTCAAAACTATGTGGAACTGAGTGTTGTAAACTAAAAATAAAAAATCTTAAATATAAAAAATAAATAAAATAAAATAAAGTTGTTTTAGAGCTTCCAAAAAAAGAAAAAAGGAATGAAATTTGGACCTGGTTGAATGACTGGACCCCGAGAACAGTGAAACTGTTACATTTTCTCCTAATCAGGATACATTTGTTATTGTTATGTATTTGTATTTTTATGGGCCTAATGTTAAAAAGAACAGTCATCAGGTGGAGTCTGTCCATGTAGCATATGAACTGAATACTCTACACTACGTAAAAACTGGTAGAAAAACTGAGAACAGTCAGCTTAGAAAAGAGAAGACATGGAATGGGCATAGTTAATGTCTTCAAATGTGTGGAAGTTTTTATGTGAATGATTTAACATAATGTAGAAAAAGAGTACCATAGAGTCAAGGTACTTTGGAAGACACATTTACAAGAGAGAGGAGGATGAAGACTCAATAAAAGTACTAATTTGAGAATTAGAAAGGTAAGTAAAAAGAGCAGTGTCATTGAAGACCTAGGAATATGTACCATCAAGAAATTTGGGTAATTCTACAATAAATTCTGAGAAAATCAACAGTAGATTTATTAAAAAGTACATTTTTCTAGACCTTGGGAGGGAGGGACATAAACCACATACAAGGAGTTGTAGAATGAATGTATGGTAGGAAGATGAAGAAAATAAGCTTGGGCTACTTGTTCTACAAGGCTATCCAAGAAAGGGAGGAGAGAAATAAGTCAAAATATTAAAGGTATAGTTGAGTCAGAGGATATATTTGTTGTTTAATAGGAGTACTTGCAATAATTAAGTTTAAATGAAAGAAAATAGTAGGTAGAGGAGATGAACAAGAGAATGGAGATGATTTACTAATCTACGTCACGGAAAATATGAGATGAGACTGGATGCAGAATACATATAAATGAAGGAGCATTTAGTGACCACTGTCCCAGAAAAGGCCAATTCTTTCCTTTTAAACTAGAAGGTAGAGTAAATGTGACAAAAAAGAGTGAAAACATGAATTTATCTTATTTGTCGATTATTTTAGGGTTCTGGAGCCCTTAAACATGTTACATGTAGAATTCATTACAACTTTATCTACCTGGGATTGTAGGAGAAAAAAAAGAGACAAAGTCTGTTTTCACGTCTGGACATTGTATCACTTTTGTATTTTCCTTCAACGATTTTCAATGGGAACGTTCCATATCACTGCCAGCATCATTAGTCCAAAAGAAAATTCTTGCCTCACAATTAAGGTAAAAATCATCCAGGAACTACTTACTAAATACAAAATATTTTCAAACCAAGCTATAAAATCTCCTAGGCATATTTTCACTTAAATGCACATTTAAAATAGCTTATTATTACTGCGTTCTAGGAATACTGCTTGCTTCTGGAGGCCCATCATTTGACAATCTCTACCTGCTAATTAATGAATCAACCAATGCACATTTATTAATTACATACTATGCATTAAGAACTATGAAAGGCACTAGGGATCTAAATAAAAAGTGAAAAATTATCTGTTTCTCAAAGAATTCACATTCTAGCCAGGGAATACAAAATATACCTATAAGGTATAAGCTACTGACCTTTTCATATGTGAACAGTTTAATTGCTGCAATGGGTAGGAAAAAAGCACTTTTCCATAAAGAAGAAACAAAAGAACAAAGAAACTAAAAACTTAAAAGGAAAGAAAAACTACTTGTTTAATAAAAAACACAATAACCTACATGTAAAGTAAATATGAGATAAAATAGAAGGAATTTGGTTAATAAAGGAAGCAGAAAATGAACTTTGGCATGAATAGGAACAATTAAATTACCTTGTAATTTATATAAGGTAAAGATCTTTTCATATTTCAACAATCTGATCAATTAAAGGAAGAGAGAATGGATTCTTACACTTTACACTTTAAAATCACTAAAAGTAAATACGAAAAACACAGTTTTCTGAGATACAGTACATGAAAAGTACCTAGCTTGAGAACTGGTAAATGACTCAGTCTTCTGGTAATTGTGGTATTTTAGCTAATTTGTATATAAATTTTAGTAATCATTATTTATTTCTTTAATATTTTTAGATTTCAGGATTAATTTTCACAAGAGTTTGAATTACAAATTTTCTCCCCATTTGTACCCTGCCCCAACTCCAAGATGGTATATATGCTGATTGCCCCATTCCCCAGTCAACCCTTCCTTTTGTCACCCCACTCCCCCCACAACTGCTTTTCCCTTACTTTCATGTAGGGCAAGATAGATTTTTTTTATGCCCCATTGCCTGTATATCTTATTTCTTCATTGCATGCAAAAACTTTTTTTTGAACATCTGCTTTTAAAACTTTGAGTTCCAAATTCTCTCCCCTCTTCCCTCCCTACCCACCCTGCCTAAAAAGGCAAGCAATTCAATGTAGGCCACATGTGTATCATTATGCAAAACCCTTCCACAATACTCATGTTCTGAAAGACTAACTATATTTTGCTCCTTCCTATCCTATCCACCTTCACCCGATTTTCCCCCTTGACCCTGTCCCTTTTCAAAAGTGTTTGCTTTTAATTACTTCCTCCTTCTATCTGCCCTCTCTTCTATCATCCCCCCTTTTTTATGTCCTTCCTCCTCCTTTCCTGTGGGGTAAGATACCCAATTGAGTTTGTATGTTATTCCCTCCTCAGGTTAAATCCTATGAAAGCAAGATTCACTCATTCCCCCTAACCTGCCCCCTTTTCCCTCCCAACATCACTGCTTTTTCTTGCTGTTTTTATGCGAGATATTTTACCCCATTCTATCTCTCCCTTTCTCCCTTTCTCAGTGTACTCCTCTCTCATCCCTTAGTTTGATTTTATTTTTTTAGATATCATTCCTTCACATTCAACTAACACTGTGCCCTCTGTCTATACATACATATATGATATATATATATATATATGATATATATATACATATATATGTGTGTGTATAATTGTATGTATGTATGTATGTATGTATATATATATATATATATATATATATATATATATATATATATATATATATATATTCCCATCAGCTACCCTAATACTGAGGTCTCATGAATTATACACATCTTTCCATGCAAGAATGTAAACAAAACAGTTCAACTTTAGTAAGTCCCTTATGATTTCTCTTTCTTGTTTATCTTGTCATGCTTCTCTTGATTCTTGTGTTTGAAAGTGAAATTTTCTATTCAGCTCTGGTCTTTTCACTGAGAAAGCTTGAAAGTCCTCTATTTTGTTGAAAATTTATATTTTGCCTCAGAGCATGATACTCAGTTTTGCTGGGTAGGTGATTCTTGGTTTTAATCCTAGCTCCAGTGACCTCCAGAATATCATATTCTAAGCCCTTCGAACCCTTAATGTAGAAGCTGCTAGATCCTGTGTTATTCTGATTGTGTTTCCACAATACTCAAATTGTTTCTTTCTGGCTGCTTGTAATATTTTCTCCTTGATATGGGAGCTCTGGAATTTGAGGACCATATTCCTAGGAGTTTTCTTTTTGGGATCTTTCTCAGGAGGCAATTGGTGGATTCTTTTACTTTCTATTTTACCTTCTGGCTCTAGAATATCAGTACCGTTCTCCTTGATGATTTCTTGAAAGATGATATCTAGGCTCTTTTTTGATCATGGCTTTCAGGTAGTCTAATAATTTTTAAGTTATCTCTCCTGAATCTATTTTCCAGGTGAGTGGTCTTTCTAATGAGATATTTCACATTGTCTTCCATTTTTTCATTCCTTTGGTTCTGTTTTATAATATCTTGATTTCTCATTTCTTCCAATCTAATTTTGAAGGTAGTATTTTCTTCAGTGGTCTTTTGGACCTCTTTTTCCATTTGGCTAATTCTGCCTTTCCAGGCATTCTTCTCCTCATTGGTTTTTTGCAGCTCTTTTGCCATTTGAGTTAGTCTATTTTTAAGGTGTTATTTTCTTCAGTATTTTTTGGGTCTCCTTTAGCAAGTCACTGACTTGTTTTTCATGGTTTTCTTATATCACTCTCATTTCTCTTACCAATTTTTCCTCTACTTCTATAACTTGCTTTTCCAAATCCTTTTTGGGATCTTCCATGGCCTGACACCAGTTCATGTTTTACTTGGAGGCTTTTGATGTAAACTCTTTGACTTTGTTAACTTCTTCTGGCTGTATGTTTTGGTCTTCTTTGTCACCAAAGAAACATTCCAAAGTCTGAGTCTGAATCTGAGTCAGTTTTTGCTGCCTGGCCATGTTCCCAGCAAACTACTTGACCCTTGACATTTTTGTTCGGGGTATGACTGCTTGTAGAGTAGAGAGTACTTTTTCCCAAGCTTGAGGGCTTGTGCTGTTGTTTTCAGAGCTATTTCTACACAGCAAGTTCTGCCACACCAGAGCTTCTCCTCTCCCAAGAACCACCAAACTGGACTGGACTCAAATCTTAAGCAGACTCTGCACTCTCGCTCAGATCTGCCACTTAATTCCTCCCACCAGGTGGGCCTGGGGCAGGAAGCAACTGCAGCTGTATTTCTGTCATCAGAGCTGCACCACCTCCACTGCCCCTTGGGCGGTGGCCAAACCATGAACTCCTTTCACTCTGTACTGGTAGCTTTTCCCACTATCCTTCTCTGTTGTCTTTGGTGTTTGTGGGTTGACAAGTCTGGTAACTGCCATAGCTCACTAATTCATGGCGCTAGGGCCTGTTCTGCTCAGCTCCTGATTTGGTTAGTCCGGGCACAGCTCACACTGGGCTCTGCTCTGCACCACTCCCCAGCCCCATGCAATAGACTTTACGCAGTGATCATCCCGGTGGTCATGGGCTGGAGCCCTGCTTCTCTCTGCTATTTAGCAGGTTCTGCAATTCTAGAATTTGTTCAGAGCCATTTTATAGGTTTTTGGAGGGATCCTGGGGGGGGAGCTCCTGCAAGTCCCTGCTTTCCATCTGCCATCTTGACTCCACCTCCTGTATATAACTTTCTAAAGCTTAAAAAGTTAAAATTCACAAAATGTTGAGCCAAGTAACTATATAAAGTGTATGATAGGATCAACTCAGTTATGGTGGTTTTATAGCTACTAGTAAACAGAAAGTTTTTGAGGAATTTTTTCTTCATAAGAGAAAAAGCAAGTAAGTAAGCACCATGAGAATGATTTGAGCCACTGAAAATATTGTAATCAAATCCGTAAGTATTAATGAAGTGCTTACTACATGGCAAGCAATGTTCTAGATAATCCATCTCCTCAAAAAGTATAACTTCTCATGGGATAAGACAAATTGGAACTAAAATGGGGACTATTCAAAAGAAGAGGGGTCAGGTACAAAGAAAGCATAATGTCAAAATTGGGGAGAAAGGAATGAAAACATGATCACAAAATTTCTTTTAAATAGATTTCTGGGGTGTAGAACATGGCAAAGAGCAAAGAATACAGCTGGATAAGGAAGAATTGAGGGGTTGAGGGGGCAGCAGTGATTCTGTTCTAAGGACAGTAATGAAGAGCAGTTTCAGCAGACAAGAAAGCCTCAACTGCTAGTTTCTAACAGGCTGATACTCATTTGAGGAGAGATAAAGCATTCTAAATTATTACCTGTGGTATGATCTATAGTTTGAGAGAGGGGAAGTCTTTCAGAGCCACCTGTTGATTTCTGACATCTCTGGCTGGAGAGGGAAAAGCTACCATTGATTAGCTATTAGAATGCCTGGCTAATAGAAGTTTGCATGATACCAAATCATGCCAAGAGAAAACCTGATTAGGGTTTCTGTACTACTCATTGAGATCCAGCTTTATGAGCTTTGCAGGACTTTGGATGGTGGTAAATGCTAGCTAATGCAATATTTAACAATTTTTCCTACCATTTAAGGGTGAATGTAAGTTAAAACATCATATCAATTCTTCTTTGAGAGAGGAAGAGAAGATAATTTACCCCCTGGGAGAGTGATAAGGACCATGAAGAAAAGTGGTTAGTATGAATTCTCAAGGGGTGGAGCCAAGATGGTAGAACAGAGGCAGCAATCCAGCTGAGTTCTGCCAATATTCCCTTCCAAACTATTTTAAAATAACTCCTCAAAATCAAGTTCTCAAATGACAGAGGGAAAAAGGGCCAGAGTGAGACCTTTTTCAAGCCTAAGATAATTTAGGAGGTCCACAAAAGATGACTGTTACACCAGGGTGGGAGCTGGCCCAGACTACATGAAGGACTAACACTAGCCACAGGCCTTGCAGGCAGCCTCCAGAGCATAAGAAACAGCAACAGCTTTGGGAGCTCTAAGCCAATACATGGTAAAGAAATGGGAAAAGTGGTCAGCAGGAGATTGCAGGGAACCTTTTCCTTGCACCTGGAGCAAATGGTGCTAACTGGCAACTTTATTGCCCATCCACAGTTCTGGGTTGTAGTTCCAGGGATGAAAAGAGAATTTCTGATCTTTCACAATAAAGAAAGTGCCTTAGTTCTAAATCTAAGACATAGAGGAGAGCTAGCACATGCAGTTTCAGGGGAAGAAGAGACCTTATAACAGTTCCAGGTCAAGAGGAGCACTAGCATTTGTGGGTGCAGGGGAGTATGGCTCTTCCTGGGAAAATACCAGAACTCAGACAAGGACAGCAATGACCATACCTTTCTCCACATCATAAAAAGCACCAAAAATTTACAGACCCTCAAAACTAGGCCTAAAAACAGCAGATTTAAGAATACCCTACCCCAGGTGAGCAAAACTCAACTTTTGCATGAAGCTCAAAGTCAAGAAAGAGGCTCAGAAAATAAGCAATAACCAAAAAAGAACTTGATCAGAAAAAAAGTTATTATAGTTAACAGGGAAGACCAAGACACAAACTCAGATGAAGACAACAATGTAAAAACAGCTAGAAGCAAAGGTTCAAGGAAAAATACTAAATTGATTCAAGCCCAAAACAAAATCTTGGAAGACTTAAAGAGATAAGGGTGGTAGAGTAAAATTGGGAAAATAATTGAAAGTGCTACAATAAAATTATTAAAAGAGAATTAACCACTTGGTAAATGAAAAATACTGAAGGAAATAAAATCTTATAAAACAAAAATGTTCAAATGGAAAAAAGAGGTACAAAAGCTCATTGGAAAAAAAAAGGCCATGAAAGCAGAATAAGCCAAATGGAAAAAGAGGCACAAAAGCTCATTAAAAAAGTAGTCCTTTAAAAAGGAGAACTGGGCAACTGAAAGCTAATGACTCCATGAGGCACTGAGAAACAATAAGAGAGAGACTTTTTTTAAAGTGAAATATTTCACTGGAAAACAACTGACCTGGAGAATAGGAAAGAGGAAAGATTATTAAGAATTATTCGACTACCTGAAAGCCATGTTAAAAAAAGAGTGTAGAAATGATATTTGAAGAAATTATCAAAAACAATTGAACTGATATCTTAGAGCCAGTGGGTAAAAGTGGAAATTAAAAGAATTCACTGATCACCTCCTGAAAGAGAACCCAAAATGAATACTCCCAGGAATATTAGAGTCAAACTAGACAGCTCTCAAGTCAAGGAGAAAATATTGCAAGCAGCCAGAGAGAAACAATTCAAATATCACTGAGCCATAGCTAGGATCACATGAAATATATAGCTGCTTCTTCATTAAAGGTGTGGATGGCCTAGAAAAAGAGATTCTGGAAAGTAAAGGAGCTAGGATTAAAACCAAGAATAACCTATCCAGCAAAACTGAACATAATCATTTAGGAGAAAAAAAATGGAAGCAATGAAATAGAGGACTTTTGAGTATTCCTAACGAAAAGACCTGAGCTGAACAGAAAATCTAACATTAAAACACAAGACTCAAGAGAAGCACAAAAAAGTAAATGTGAAAAAGAAATCATGATGGCATCAATAAAATTAAACTGTTTACATTCCTATATGAGAAAATAACACATATAACCCCTATAAACTTTATAATTATCAGAGCAGGTAGGAGTTTACACAGACAGAGGGCATGAGTGTGAATCAATCGTGTTGAGATGATCTCCAAAAGTTTTTTAAAAATATGTAAATATGACACTTCCCAAGAGCCATACTTTAAACAGAAAGATTCACACAGAGTTAAAATGAAGGGAGGAGCTGAATCTACTATGTTTCATCTGGAGTTAAAAAGGCAGAACCTATCAAGGCCTCAGACAAATTAAATGATTCAATGTAAAAATAGATCTAATTAAAAGACATAATGAGGGAAAGTACATTTTCCTAGAAGATAGCATGGACAATGAATGTGTGCGTGTGTGTGTGTGTGTGTGTGTGTGTGTGTAATATATTATATACAGGGAATGGAGTCAAATTTATTTATTTAAAAAAGAGCCATTTTCCAATTCTCCAATTGATAAATGGGCAAAGAATATGAACAAACAGTTTTCAGAACAAGAAATCAAAACTATCTACTGTCATATGAAAACAAATTCTAAATGACTATTGATAAGAGAAATACAAACTAAGACAACTATGAAGCAACACCTCATGCCTATATGACTGGCTAACCTGACAGAAAAAGTAAATGGCAAATGATGGAGGGGATTAGAGAAAAGAGGTACACAAATAAAGTGCTGGTGGAGTTGCGAACTGGTTCAACCATTCTGGAGAACAATTCAGAACTATACCCAATGGACTATGAAACTGCATTCCCTTTGACCAGCAATAGTACTGCTAGGTCTATACACCAAATAGATCAAAGAAAAACGAAAAGTATCTATATAGACAAAAAAAACATCTTTTTGTGGTGGCAAAGAACTGGAAATTGAGGAGATGCCTAGCAACTGGGGAATGGCTGAAAAAAATATGACATATAATTTTGATGAAGTACTACTGAGCTTTAAGAAATAGTGGGGGGGTGAAAAAATTATAAACCAATTTCATTAATTAATATAAATGCAAAAATTTTAAATAAAATATTACCAAAGATTATAGCAACTTATCACAAGAATAAAATATTTTGACCAGGTAGGATTTACACCAAGAATGAAGGATAGTTCAATGTTAGGAAAACTATCAGCATAATTGACATTATCAACAACAAAACTAACATAAACCATATGATTATGGCAATACATGCAGAAAAAGCTTTTGACAATATACAACATCCATTCCTATTAAAAAAAAAACTAGAGAGCATAGGGATAAACGGAGTCTTCCTTAAAGTGATAAGTAACATCTATCTAAAGCCTTCAGCAAGCATTACAAGTAATAAGGATAAGTTAGAAGCAATTCTAATAAGATCAGGGGTGGAATAAGGATGTCCATTATCATCACTGTTATTCAACATGGCACTAGAAACTTTAGCTTTCGTAATAAGAGAAAAAAATGAAATAATTAGGATGAGCAAAGAAGAAACAAAGCTAATAGTCTTTGCAGATGATGAAATATTTAGAGAACACTAGAGAATCAAGTAAACAATTACTTGAAAAAATAAATAACTTTAGCAAAATTGCAGGATATAAAATAAACACATAAATCATTGGCGTTTCTATATATTACTAAAAAAGCGAAACAGCAAAAACAGATAGAAAGAGAAATTCCATTTAAAGTTACTGTACACATTCTAAAATATTTGGGAGTCTACCTGCCAAGACAAACCCAGATATTATATGAACACGATTACAAAACACTTTTCACACAAATAAAGTCAGATCTAAATAATTGGAAAAACACCAATGGCTCATGAATAGCCTGAGATAATAGAATAAAAATGAGAATTCTACCTAAATTAATTTACTTATTCAGTTCCATACCAATCAAACTACCAAAAATAATACATAGAGCTAGAACAAATAATAACAAAATTCATCTTTAAGAATAAAAGGTCCAGAATTTCAAGGGAATTAATGAACAGAAATGCAAGAGAAGGTACCCTAGCTATTCCAGATCTTAAATTGTATTACAAAACAACAATCATCAAAACTACTTGGGATTGGCTAAGAAATAGAGTGGTGGGTCAGTGGAATAGGTTAGGTACACAACACACAGTACTCAATGACTATAGTAATCTACTGTTTGATAAAACCAAAGCTACAGCTTCTGGGATAAGAATTTACTGTTTGACAAAGAACTTCTGGGAAAACTAGAAAACAGTATGGCAGAAACTAAGCATAGACCAACATCTTACCTTCTCTTTCAAAATAAAATCAAAATGGGTACATGCTTTAGATATAAAAGTTGATACTATAAGCAAACTGGAAAGGCAAGGAAAAATTTATCTTTCAGATTTATGGAGAATGGAAGAATTTATGACCAAACAAGAGATAGAGAACAATATGAATTACAAAATAGATAATTCTGATTACATTAAATTGAAAAGTTTTTGCACAAACATACACAATGCAACCAAGATAAGGAGGAAAGTATAGAACACTGGGAAAGAATTTTTACAACCAGTGTCTCTTATTAAGGCCTCATTTCTAAAATATATAAAGAACTGAGTGAAATTTGTAAAAATATAAATCAATTGATATGAACAGGTAGCTTTCAGATGAAGTAATTAGAACTATCTGTAGTCATATGAAAAAATGTTCTAAATCACTCTTGATCAGAGAAATGCAAATCAAAACAACTCTGAGGTACTGCAGCACACCTATAAGATTGGCTAACATGACAAAAGAGGAAAATGACAAATACTGGAGAAGATGTGGGAAACCTGGAAGACTAATCCATTGTTGGTAGAGTTGTGAATTGATCTGACCAGTCTGGAGAGCAATTTGCAAAGAGGCTCAAAGGGCTATAAAACTGTGCACACCCTTTGAGCCAGCAATACCACTTCTAGGTCTGTATCCCAAAGAGATCATACAAATGGGGAAAAGGACCCACATGTACAAAATAATTATAGCAACTCTTCTTATGGTGGCAAAGAATTAGAAGTAAAGGAGATGTCCATCACTAGAATAATGGCTAAACAAGTTGTGGTATATGAATGTATTGGAATATTATTTTGCTACAAGAAAGATGAGCAGGCTGACTTTAGAAAAACCTGGAAAGATGTATATGAACTGATGCTGAGTGAAGTGAGTGGAACCAGGAAAACATTGTACACAGTAACAGCCACATTGTGTGACAATTAACTTTAATAGATTTATCTCTTCTTAGCAATGCAAGGATCTCAAAACAACTCCAAAAGACTCATAATGGAAAATTCTGTCCATATTCAGAAAAAGAACTATGGAGTCTGAAGGCAGATTGAAGCATATAATTTGCTCTTTTTTGTTTCTTTCTTCTTTCTTGTGGTTTCTCCCATTTCTTCTAATGCTTCTTTACAATATGACTTACAGAAAATAAGGTTAATACGAATTTATTTGTTGGCCTATATAAAACTGTATGCTATCTTGGGATGAGGGAAGGGGAAAGATAGGGAGAAAATCTGGAATTCAAAATCTTGTGTTAGTTAATATTGAAAAATAAAAATAAATATATTTTTTAATTAGAAACAGAAAAAATTTTAAAAAAAAGAATTGGGGGGTCATTTCAGGAAAAAAGTGGCAAAAAACTATGTAAACTTCGGCATAATGAAGTAAGAAGAACTGGAAGATCACTGTGCACAATTAATAGCAATGTTGTAATGGTGATCAACTGTGAAAGACTTGACTACTCTGATCAACACAGTGATACAAGACAATTCCAAAGGACTCATGAAGAAAAAAATTCTATTCACCTTCAGAGAAAAACTGATGACCTCATTGCAAATTGAAGTATAGTTTTCTTTTTCTTTTTTTGTGATATAGCTGATGTGAAAATATATTTAGCATGATTTTATATGTTTACTTGATATCATTTGCTTGTCTTCTGAGTGGCTAAGGGAATGATATGAGGGAAAGAAAAAATATTTATATATTTACATATGTACATATACATGTACATATATACATATGGAAGTATATGTATTTACAAACTATA